>NC_060149.1:832808933-833111964 GCF_021461385.2 Schistocerca piceifrons | reverse complement strand
AAAGCAGTACTTTGTGGTAATCTACAAACCCATCTGGAAGATACAAGACATTCTAAAATGAGCCAAGGATGCTCACCAACTGCTGGAAAAAGCAAGAATTTATAGAATTCTGTGTTGCTGTGGGGAGGTGTATGGGGGCACAATGAAAAGAACAGTACGTGGGTACTATGAAAAGAATGGTCAAAAAACTACTAGAAGAGCACAAGGACAATTGCAGAAGAGGGGAGACAGACAGATCAGTTGTTGCCGAACATGCTTTGCAACCAGGAGACCATAACATTCATTTTAATAGGACTCAAGTACTGACAGCCACAAGTGGATACCATGAGAGGCTATTCAGAGAGGCCATAGAGATTGTAAAACACCCGAGGAGGAGGAGGGGGGAGGAGGAGGAGGAGGAGGAGGAGGGCATGAAATTAAATGAGACCTGGATTCCAGTGCTGAAGATGATGTCTTCCACCATAGGATGATAGCAACAGCAGATGATGGCTGTCAACAATGGCCAGTTGTGCTCAGGTATTCAAAACAAGTGACATCATGCCACTGCTTGGAAGCACGTGGAAGCGGAATTTTGCTGCAGTCAGTAGCAAGCCAGGGTGTGAGTTGGACATTTAAAGAAGCTATGATCCCTCTTGAAAATATCCTTCGCGGATGGCGATGAAATGATGTGTTTTAATGGGAAATCCATTCCACCATGGCATAATAGCTCAAAAAATTTTGTTAATTGTGAAAGTTTTTTTCACTTTCAGAAAAATCGAAGGAATGGGATATGGTGGTTTCGGAATGCAGTCACATTTGCTATCTTACCAAGAGAATTTCACTGTTGCAATCTTGATGCCAACAGCTCAGCTATACCTGTCAGCAATTCCAGATCTCTCACTAGGTCATTAAGGTCACACTGTCTTATTTTCTAGTTTGTTGTATACTCATTGTTACACACAAAATCAGGATCTTTCGAAGAACAGGGTTTTGGAAGGTGATGGTGCAGCACTACTTTCCTGCTGCCCTCATCACTGTCACTATCAGGTGGGATAGGAACAGGCTGTGTGTCTCTGTGAGGCATGTGTTACATGGCTGATGGTACGTTAGCATATGCCAGGGAAGACTTTTTCTTCTCGGAAATACCATGTGTTAATGGAGTTGTCATACAAAAATAACAATAATTCACTGGTGATGGTTCTCAGCAGATCATGGGTATAGCAAAAGTCCATGGAAGATTTTTTATGATTCAACCATGAATGAAGACTTGAGACACAAGATATGCAACATACATGAGGAACCCAGGGCTTGACCATGTCCTCGATGTCACAGCCAAAGTACAGTATTTATGCCTCCCTAATACACTGAAGCACCAAAGAAACTGGTATAGGCATGAGTATTCAAATACAGAGATATGTAAATGGACAGAATATAGCGCTGCAGTCAGCAGTGCCTATATAAGACAACAAATGTGTGGCACAGTTGTTAGGTCAGTTACTGCTGCTACAGTGGCAGGTTATCAAGATTTAATTGATTTTGAACCTAGTGTTATAGTCAGGCGATGAGACACAACATCTCCAAGATAGCAATGAAGTGGAAATTTTCCCATACTGCCGTTTCATGAGTGTACTGTCAGTATCAGGAATCTGGTAAAACATCAAATTTCTGACATCACTCTGGCTGGAAAAAGACCCTGCAAGAACAGGACCAACAACAGCTGAAGATAATTGTTCAGTGTGACAGAAGTGTAACCCTTCCGCAAATTATTGCAGATTTCAATGCTCGTACGTCAACAAGTGTCAGCGTGCAAACCATTCAACAAAACATCATTGATATGGGCTTTCGGAGCCAAAGGTCCACTTGTGCACCCTTGATGACTGCACAACACAAAGCTGTTTGTTTGCCTCACCTAGACCTGTCATCACTGACATTGGACTGTTGATGACAGGAAACATGTTGCCTGGTTGGTCAAGTCTAATTTCAGACTGTATCGAGCAGATGGATATGTACGGGTATGGAGACAACCTCATGAATCCATGGATCCTTTGTGTCAGCAGGGAACTGTTCAAGCTGGTGGAGGCTCTATAATGGTGTGGGGCATGTGCAGTTGGAGTGATATGGAATCTCTGATATGTCTAGATAAGACTGACAGGTGACACGTATGTAAGCATCCTGTCTAATCACCTGCATCCATTCATGTCCATTTTGCATTCCTACGGACTTGGGCAATTTCAGCAGGACAATGAAACACCCCACATGTCCGGAATTGCTACAGAGTCGCTCCAGGAACACTCTTCTGAGTTTGAACACTTCTGCTGGGCACCAGACTCCCCAGACATGAACCGTATTGAACATATCTGGGATGCCTTGCAAAGTGCTGTTCAGAAGAGATCTCTACCCCCTCATAGTCTTACGGATTTATGGACAGCCTTGCAGGATTCATGGTATCAGTTCCCTCTTGCACTAGTTGAGTCCATGCCACATTGTGTTGCTGCACTTCTGCGTGCTCGTGGGGCCCTACACGATATAAGGCAGATGTACCAGTTTCTTTGACTCTTTAGCGTATATGGCATTATTAATCTGCTTTGCGATTTCAGTACAGCCCGTCTGCAAATGTAGCAGAAATTGTGAGCACTGTTTAGGCATTTTTGTGAGCTATGTTGAATCACAGAAATTACAGTGACTACACACACTAACTGCACTTCAGTAACTTTCCCCTTCCCCTTCCCCTTCCCCTTCCCCTTCCCCTTCCCCTTCCCCTTCCCCATCCTCTTATTACTATGAGCCCATATAGGCTTCAAAATCCCACTGAAGGTAGACAGAGTGATGAAGTTTCAGGCAACAATAGCTGTGTGTATTTTCTAACAAATACACACAGCTATTGTTGCCTGAAACTTCATCACTCTGTCTACCATCAGTGGGATTTTGAAGCCTATATGGGAAGGGACTGACAATGAACACTAATGAAATATAATTACAGGGTATTTTCTAACAAATACACACAGCTATTGTTGCCTGAAACTTCATCACTCTGTCTACCATCAGTGGGATTTTGAAGCCTATACGGGAAGGGACTGACAATGAACACTAATGAAATATAATTACAGGGTGTTTGGGAAGAAAAGGTCAATGTTGTACACAGTGATGGTATAAGTAATTCTGAACAAAAACTGTTATATGAACATAGGTCCACAAATGCTTCATTAGGGAGGTATGGGTATTGAAAGGAACTTTAATTCTGCAAAATTGATGTGCACAACTTGAACATATATGCAATACAACTGGACCGTAAAGTGATTTTCTTGAAAACAATGTCACAGAGAATTACAGTTATGTTACACATTTTTACATAATGTTTATTTACTTTGCATTTAGTACATAATGCAATACAACATCTTACATGAATTCAGTTGAAAAAGATGTACCACATCTTTTACAAATGGCTTTAATGCTTATCATACAGATGTTGTACAGTTCACAGAAGAGGTTCGAATATACCACCAAGAATGTCAATGCAGTTTTGCGCTCTAGCCCTAAAATGTTGTGTTGCTTGTTCAGTTGCCTGTGGTTGGTTCCTAATCAATTCAGCAGCGTCCATGATGTGACGAAGCAGGTTCATCTCATGTGTTTACCTTTACTTTATGAACCTCCAATTTCATCCAACCCCATAAACAGAAATCTAAAGGTGTAAGGTCAGGTGATCTTGGAGGCCAGTTAATAGCACAGCCACGGCCAATCCACTGATTAGGGTAGGTGAGGTTGAGATGATTCCTCACATGTAAGGTAACATGTGTAGGGGCACCATCATGTTGAAAGTACATTCCAGTTTACTTGGCTAAAGGAATGTCTTCCAATAATTCCACAAATGAATTTTCCAAAAAATGCAGGTACCTTTCTCCTGTCAATTGCTGATTGATAATAAATGTACCTATTGAAAGGTTACTGATCATGCCGCACCAAACATTTATGGCAAAACAAGCTTGAAAATAGCTACCCATTGAAGCGTGTGTATTTTCCTGTGACCATAGATGGTTATTGCATGTGTTGTTTATTCTGTGCCATGAAAACTGGGCTTCATCAGTAAATAATATGTATTGAAGCAAATGACTACTCTCAATTACCCAATGACAGAATTGAAGTCGTTGGGCATTGTTACTAACAGAGAGATTTTGGGCATGCTGTATGTGAAATGGATACAGGTTTTCCACATGTAATGTTTCTCATACACACGTCTGTGAGACATTCATATGCAGGGACATTCTTCGTATGCTCGTACCGGGACTTCACTCAACACTTGTGATCATTTCTTCCTGTTCTTGCAAAGTTTGTTGACGTGCATGCTCAGATGAAAAATGTCTACTTGGAAGAGAGCCTGTTGCAAGCAAAGTGATAAACACTTTGGTAAACACCCTGCGATCAGGTAATCGTCGAGTCGGAAAGCGCCTGTGCTATTCTTCTCTTGCAGTGGTAGCACTACCGTCACAGAAGCCATAAACATACACCATATCTGCATATTCCTCGTTACTCTAGACCTGTGGCATTGTTAGCAGCACTTTTACGCAAACAGTTAACACCATACACTATGCAGCTAACCGATCCGTCGCCGGTACACTACACAATGCAGCTTACACCACACAACTGCACAAACAACGGGTGATTGTAATATGTACATCACATGACCATAATACGTGGTAGGCTGCATAGCGTAAACATGGCATGTACCCATACTTTGTTTGCAAGAAAATCACATCATGTTACGTCCACTTGTATTGCGTATATGTTCATGTGTGCACATCACTTTTGCAGAATTAAAATTCCTTTCAATACTCGTACCTCCCTAATGAAGCATTTGTGGACCTATGTTCATATAACATTTTTGTTTAGAATTACTTATACTATCACTGTTTAAAATATTGACCTTTCATCCCCAAACACCATGTGTAATTAAATGCACCTCCCTGTAACTTGGAAACAAGAGCTAATTTGAGTTTTACATTGTTATTTTCATTATCAGCATGGTCAATATATTTAACACACATTTATTTGATCCCCCTGATATGTTAGTATACAAACTGACTATATCAAAATGAAAGCTACTTTACACATTCAGGCAGTTTGATGTTATCCATTATGGATACAAGCTCATAACAGTTTTTTATACTTTTATTGTTACTAAGTGTGTGTAATGATAGCTCACACAGCATTCTGTTACACATCCTCTTCACATTATAATTTGGACTTGTACAGTTATCTACTATTGGTCTCATTTACCTATCTGGTTTATGTAGCAGCTTCTTTTGTACACGAAGCAATGATGATTGCGGATTCATGACATTCATTTTCCACTTGTCCTAGATGTCTTTGAAAAGAAAATTACAGTGTACAAGATTCTTATGGATAGTCTGCAGAGGATTTTTCCTAATTTCGCAAATATCAGTATCTTTGGGTGGAAAAAAAAAATTCCGCTTCAGAAATGTAATCACTGTTATTAATTAAAATTACAGCATTCCCCGTATCTGCCTTTTTGACAAGAACGTGATTCATTTCTAGTTCACTATTCAAGCCTTTAAAAGTCCTATTAACGATAATGCAGGTTTGATTTTCCTGTTAACAACTATGGAGTGCCTTGTTAGTTAAAACGGCCCTATAAGCTTGTTTACAATAAGGCAGTTTGCTTACTCCTAAGTGATTTTTACTTCAGCAGTGATATTTTTGACTGACTGTTGATTTTTATTCTGGGCTATATTGTGTTGTAAACCTTTCTGTACTAATGTATCCTCCTTGTGACTGAGCTCCATGTCAGTTAAATTTATTATCCTGTCTGCAAACTTATGTTTATCTACACTTCACAGCCTGTTCATTTCATAATTTGAGTTGCTTGTAGCTTTCTTAGTTTTCCCTGATGTCTTAAAAATATAAATCTATTCTCACTCTCACCTTTGTTGCTCAAAATATTAATAAAATGTAAATTGCAAGAGCTTTAAAATATATTATAGAATAACACGGAATTTAACTGCTTCTGTATTGTTCAGATGTTTCACTTTGTATGTATTACTAATTTCATTCTTCACCCATGTTTCTTGGAATTGTGTTTGATTTTTAATGCTGACATTGACGAGTTCAGCAGTTTCAACTTTGTTTAATCACGTTAAACATATCTTATTAAATCTAATCTGCATCACACTCTTTATTTTGTTATGTCTTGACACATATCACATGTTAAGGTCTCAGATTGCCTTACCCGGCACGTATTTCATTACTTTGGACGTAAAGACTTGTATTCGGTCTTCGACCATGTTGGGCTCAATAATATACTGTTGTCTGGGTTGCTAAATTATTTTTAAATTATTTTTATTGTACTCCTTATTACACATTTTGCTTTAACAGCATCATCAGATAGATCTGTGGTACATTAGAATGAATGAAACACAATTTATAAGATAACAGTGTTCAGAGGAATTGTGGTAGTGCATAAGTTGAATTACATACCTTATGGATTCATGGCATCTAGTCATAATATCCAAATGCCAGATTGGCTCTCACTGTGTCACTCATTACAAAGTAAACATATTGAGCCACCAAGTGACTGAAGTGAATTGCGTATATTGAATAGGAGTTCCATATTATTTTAATGTAATACAAATATTCCCACCATAAATATTGTAAATATAGCTTGTACATATTACATTGTAGAACATGCTATTATTTTACTGTAAACATTGTTGTCTGAAAATGCTCACATGACACTACATTTACAGTACAGTTTTTAAAAATAACCAAAACTGCAATTAATACTTGTGCAGAGGAAAAAGGGAACTTGATTTTGAAGTCGGGAGAGGAAAGGCACCCTTTTCATGACATCCTGAATAGAGGACTTGACCCATGCATAAAATCTTCAGCATTCTTCTGCAGCACCACATTTCAAAAGCTTCTATTCTCTTCTTGTCCGAACTGCTTTTCGTCCACATTGGAATTCCGTATAACTCCAGTTGCCCAAACACTGAAAAAATGAACTTTTGTTTCACAGATGAGACAGTTTGCTGCCTTGTAAAATTGAAAGACTCCAGGGATGTATTTTTTTGGATGTAACACAAAATGACTGCGGCCACTGTAAATGTTAGAAAAAAATTGGAAATGATAGGGAAGACGAAAACTGACTGTATTTTTGGATTATTAGATTAGATTAGTTTTTCGTTCCATAGATCCTCGCTGAGGAGATCCTCGTGGATGTGGAACATGTTCTTTTTTTTTAAAAAAAAGCTGAAATAACAAAACTAATAGTATGAATATATACAATACATCTTTTGTTTCTATTAGAAAATTCGTCAATGGAGTAGAAGGAGTTGGCCACTAGTAAGTCTTTCATGCTCCTTTTAAACTGATCTTTATTTGTAACTATATTTTTTATGTTTGCTGGCAAATTATTGAAGATGAGTGTTCCTGAGTAGTGGACCCTTTTTTGAACTAAAGTAAGTGCTTTTAAGTCCTTGAGCAGGTCATTTTTGTTCCTGGTATTGTATGTATTAACTGGGCTGTTTGTTGGAAAAAGAGATATATTATTTAGGACAAATTTCATTAAGGTGTGAATATACTGAGAGGCAGTAGTTAGCATACCCAGTTCTTTGAAGAGGTTTCTACAGGACGTCCGTGAATTTACTCCACAAATAATACGTATTACACGCTTTTAGACTCTGAAAACTTTTGTTTGACTTGAAGAGTTACCCCAAAATATTATACCATATGACATTATGGAATGAAAGTAGGCAAAGTATGCAATCTTTTTCATTTTTATGTCCCCTATGTCTGCTAACACTCAAATTGCAAATTCAGATTTTTTAAGGTGTTTCTGCAGTTCTGTGGTGTGCTCCTCCCAACTGAATTTATTATCAAGTTGTAATCCCAGGAATTTAAGACTGTCAACCTCTTCTATCTGCTCTTCTTCATACTTTATGCATTTGCTGGGTGGAAACCTCTTACAGGTTCTAAATTGCATATAGTGAGTCTTTTCGAAGTTTCATGTCAGTGAGTTGGCTTTAAACCATTTATTAATATCCATGAAAATATCATTAGCAGATCTTTTTAGAACTACAGTTGATTTACTATTTATTGCAATACTTACGTCATCTGCAAACAAAACGAACTCTGCTTCTGGCAGTGTAACTGATGAGAGATCATTGATGTACACAAAAAGCAATGGCCCTAAGATGGATCCTTGTGGGACACCACATGTAATTTCTTCCCATTCTGATGATGACTGATGACTTAATTCACTAGTCCCTTGTACTGACACCCTTTGTTTCCTGTTAGCGAGGTATGACTTGAACCATTTTGCAGCACTGCCCGTGACACCGTAGAATTCTAATTTATTTAAAAGGATGTTGTGGTTCACACAATCAAATGCCTTTGACAAATCACAGAAAATACCTGCTGCTTTTAATTTGTTATTTAATGAATTAAGTACATTTTCACAGTAGGTGTAAATAGCCATCTCGATATCAGAACCCTTCAGATATCCAAACTGTGTTCTTGATAATATGTTATTTGTGGTCAGGTGGTTGAGAAGCTGCCTGTACATTACTTTTTCTAAAACTTTTGAGAATGCTGGCAAAAGTGAAATCGGTCTGTAGTTTGATGGTATCTCTTTATCCCCTTTCTTGAATAGAGGCTTAACATCTGCATATTTTAGCCAGTCAGGAAATGTCCCAGTTATAATTGACTGGTTACACAAGTAACTTAGAATTGTACTAAACTCACAAGAATATGCCTTAATTAACTTTGTCGATATTTCATCATATCCACAAGAATGCTTTGTTTTTAAAGGTTTTATTATGGAAGTTATTTCTTTTGGTGAAGTGAGTGACATATTCGTGTACCTGAAGTTATTTGTAAAGGCTAGTTTCAGATATTCAAGGGCATTATTTACTGATCCTGACAATCCCATTCTATCAGTAACGGATATAAAGTACTTGTTAAATAGATTTGCCACCCTATGCCCATTGGTTACTAATGTGACATCTACCCTTAATGCTATTTGCTCCTGTTCCTTTCTGGTTCTACCAGTCTCCTCTTTCACTATATCCCATATTGTTTTTATTTTGTTCCCTGACATTGCTATCTTCTTCTCGTAGTGCATTTGTTTAGATGTCTGAATTACTTTTTTTAAATATTTTACAGTATTCCTTGTATTTAGCTAAATCATCAGCATTGGAGCTATTCTTGGTCGACAGATACATTTCCCTTTTTGTCTTACAGGAAATCATTACTCCTTGTGTAATCCATGGTTTTATTATATACTTCTGTTTAATTTGAGTAACTTTTAGAGGAAAACAGTTTTCAAACATGGTACTGACATTGTTTATGTATGTGTTGTATTTTTCATTCATGTTGTGAGCACTATAAACATCTTTCCAGTTCATATCTTTGAGCAGTTTTCTAAAAGACTCAATATAATAATAACAACAAGGCTTGTGTGGCCTACAGTGCCCAACTAATGGGCTACTACCCTTCTGAGAGGAAGGAAATAAAGTAGTGGAAGAGATTTCTTGCTTGGTCATAATGGTGACAATAAATTTGTGTGTTATGTATAAAAATATCTGCCTAGTAGCAAATGTCTTTGAATTCAGAGCTGAGTAAGCAGAAACTCTGGTGAGCAAAGAAGACCTGGTTGAATCAAGTTCCACTCAAAATAGTTCACCCGTAAACAATGCAAGACAGTTTCCTAAATTAATTCTGGCTACAGAAATATCAGAATGGCCTCAGAGGAGATGTAAGGTTTGTGCTGATTGAAGCAAGGAAAGATGTGGGAAAGTAGCAAGGAAAAGTGCTGGCTATGATGGTGAAGAATGTGATGTAGGACGCTGTTTCCCAAAATACTGTGTCATTTTCCATATCAAGGAAAACGTAACTAAGTAATTGTCACTAAAGAACCACATTTTCAAACAGTTCATTTTTAGTGCTAACAACTTGCAATCCTATCTCTATTTAGGGAATGGAATATGAGGAAGAAATTTCTTTTGTTGTGAAAAGAAAACATTTTTATTTCAATATGAAGAAAATGTCACTGATGTTAACTGTGTTTCTTTGCAGTATTTCATAGAAAAATGTTGCCGGTTTCAAATACAATAAACTGAAGTTCTGTGCAGTAGAACCTGCTACACAAAATGCAGAAAAGCTGTGGGAAAACACAATATCAGCCAGTTGAATAACACCCTAGCTGCCTAGTCATCAAAGTGTTAACTATCTGAATAATTTCTTTTATCTCATCAAACATTCTTTCAATCTCTTCCTCTGCAGAGCCAGTTGGCATAAAAACTTGTACTACTGTGGTGCATGTTGGCTTCGTGTCTATCTTGGCTATGATAATGCATGTAGTATACTATTTTGTTATTCAGTATTAGACCTACTCCTACACTGTTGCTGTTCCACCAGGTCCATAACATTGTCTATTGTGGATGTGCACAGGTCTTTGTACGGGGAATTGCTGCTTTTTTGGGCTCAGCCTTTCCTTACTTTTCCTTATGTTAGCATAAAGACACCATTTCTCATCACCAGTAACAATACAGGATAGAAATAGTCAGTGTTGTTTATAATCCAGTTGATGTCAAGCAAGCAGAGATGCACATTTGGCCACCCGCAAAATTTTATGATTTTGGCTTAGAGCATGAGGGCGGTACCCATACACTAGATTTTCGAACTTCCCCATTGCCTGCAAATGTTGCACGGTGGTGGAATGATCACAGTTCATAGCATCACTGACATGGATCGTTACATATTAATGTGTTTTCTTCATAAAATGTTGAAGGTCTTCCTGAACAGAGAGGGTCACTAATGTCAAAATGATCCACCTTGAAACGAGAAAACCATTTTCTTGCCAAGCTCTGTCCAGTGGCATTATCCGCATACGTGGTTCAAATGTTTCTTTCTGCCTTCACTTCTGTCAGCCCTGTAATGAACTGAAACTTAAGAACATGTCAGAAATGTAGTGATTTTTACACTTGACACTCCATCTACAGCCCCATCCACTATCTGCAAATGCCAATACATAAACTAAAATAGTAATTGAGAGACTACAAATAAAATGTGGTAATTGATAAACAAACCCACAGCAACCAGAATATCAACATATCAACATGCAAAACAAAAATGCTACGAACGTATACATCAGCCTAATAGATAGCAGGCACTAGCAGCCCCCCCTCCCCCACCTCTGCACACACACACACACACACACACACACACACACACACACACACACACACACACATTCTCTCTCTCTCTCTCTCTCTCTCTCTCTCTCTCCAGTTGTATACACTTCTGCCCAGTGTCTCTGATTCTGGTGTGAAATGTTCTGTTTTTATTAGTAACTGTGGTGTCACTGTTACATCATCTCCATCCTCATCATTTGATGAAAACTTGGATTCACACAGGTGCTCTTTCATCAGATGAAAATGTTGAAAATCTCCAGGAGGTTGGTCATTACTCATTACTGTGCAATGCATGGTCCAGCAGCTCAAAATCAAGATTTTGGCTGCAATGGAGTGTTTTCCCAGCTGTACAAAGCCATATTCTCAATCAAAATCAACACCTTTTCGAAGTTTCCTTTCTCCTCTTCATTTTGATTTTAGATCTTACAGTAGCAGTCATTATACACAGTTTGACTTTCAGGAATGTACTGATTTGGCAGTTCAGCTTTCATATCTCAAGACACTGTCTTGTAGAAGCTTCCCTTTAGAAATTTTTTGCTCTAAGCGAAGATACACATTTTTACACTGGTGCTTATGCTTTGCTTTGCAATGATGGGCTCACATCTCATCACCTGTTACTGTGTGACTAAGTCCTCCTCTCCAAAGTGCATTAAATGAGATTTCAAAATCTGCAAATGTTCCTGTTGGTGTTTGTCAGTTGATGTGTAGCTAGTCAAAACTCTGTCATAGTTCAGAGATTCATGGACAACTGGAAGTGCTGTACCATGGCATGCCCAGTATCAGTTCCGGCACAACAATAATCAAGAATAATTCACTCAACTGTCTCAATGTTTGTGTGTATTTTCAAAGTGGGTGGCCTGCCAGAACACTCTTCATCACAGACAGATACAAGTCCACTTTTTAAAAAATTTATCGACTCGAATTTTTTTCTCCACAAAGACAGCTATTTCCATACTGCAACCACATCCTGTGAATTAATGTCCACTGCTTTAGTCTCAGAATAGACAAAACTAATTGCTCGCCTCAAGAAAGAAAGAAAGAAAGAAAGAAAGAAAGGAGGTTACAGCATTTCATGCTGCTGCCATGCTGTCAAATGATGGAACAGGAAAAAAACTGCCTCACTGCCCTCATGATAAAATGCAGTGATATCTTTAACTATAATGTTTTTAGAAGTATGAATATTTTGAGAATGAATTGCCTAATTATGTTTATTGGCATAAAATGAAACTTGTGTGTAACTTAAGCTCTACATCAATAAGAGGTCTACAAAAAAATTCTGCCAAATTGTTGACACACATAAATCTTAGTGGTTGCCACTTGATCCTTTCGTGTATAGATTTTCTCAGAATACTATGTAATACTTAATGAGAATTTGAAAATTGCAACCACTCCCTGTACCTTATAGTATTAATGATTACATTTAGCTTTTATAAGATCATGGTGTAACAGGTATTAGTACAGAATTTTGAATTCATTTCATGACTTTCCTTATAAATGTGTTTAGCATGTTTACTTTCACTAAAATCAGTTCATTGCAGTTAGAGACTCTTCAGTATTAATTAATATTGTGTAACAGCCACAATTTTATGCTTTTCATTTACAACTGTGATTTTTTCTAAATTATTTTAAGTGAGAATCTTTTTCCAGGTATTGTGTGATACCACAATGAACAGCAAGTGCTAAAATTTGATCAGTTGTTACCGTAATTATAGAAATAATAATTTCAGGAAAGTGGTTTGTAGTTGGAACATTGTACAAAAGAGTATAAAATTGTGTGGTGGTTGTTTAACATTTTGTTGTATTTCTCCAGGTTCGCGTGGTTATAGAAAATAGTGACTGGGTGGTTTTAGTTCCATATTGGGCTGTATGGCCATTTGAGACAATGATCCTTCCTCGAACTCATATTAAACAAATGACTGATCTAACGCAATATGAGATAGAAAGTTTAGCAAGCATAATGAAAAGACTAACTACAAGATACGATAATTTATTCCAGACCTCATTTCCATACTCAATGGGCTGGCATGGTGAGTTCAGTTCTCAAAAAACATACCCTGAAACCTCAAATTTTCCTATTTACATTTACAATATAAATGATAACAAATTTATTTTTCTAATGATGTTTGCTTTTCGTGTCTTGTTATGTGCTCTTTAGTGACCAATCATCATGGTAATAATAGGGGATAATAGTGCTCTGCTTTATGAATAACTGTTGATCTAATGTGGTGAGAGTGTCGGAAAACTGTCAGTGTTTGGGTGAAGATGATATAACCTTTTATTTATTTTAAAATTTTTGTGCTTATATCTCTTTCCTTAAAAAAATACATGGAAATGATGCTAATCTGTGTGAAAATTGCAACAAGGAATCTACACATGACTGAAATGAACTTTGTAATGCTTACTAGGTACATGACAACACAAAAATTATTGTGATTACATAAATTTACACCGTTAAACTGCAGCTGACTGTTGGCTGTACCATCACATCTAGACTTTCCATTAATTACTGTCTTCCTGACACTCACATTGTACTATAACATTAGACTGCATGCCAGACCTCATTATACTTTCTATCATAAGCAAACTATTCTTCAAACAATATTAATTACAGTAATGCTAATCTGAACTCCTGAGTTGGCACAACTGTTCTGTTTCACATCCAATTGGGAAGTTAAACTGCTACACAGTAATAACTTTCAATCACTGTTTACATTGTTAACAATGGCACATGGCTTCTACTGAAATTTATATTTAAAGAATGGTAATGCATAAAATATAAAGTATGTACCTATTGTAGGTAGTAGGCTATTCAATTCTCACATGACATCAATTCTCACATGACATCAGAGAAGTCCTTATATGTTTCTGGGTAACTTCCCTGTGTGTGGTATGAAGGCAAGTTAGCAGAATGTAATCTGTAGTACCTGGAGAATATGAATGAACAAGTAGGTAGAAAACCTATAAGAGCCTTGTAGTCTTTCGCGCGGCACCCAGAGAATACAATGTCCAGGTGTTTTAAATGTGTTCTGCTCTTCATTGCCTCCTCTATGTGGTAAGTAACAGTATAGGCTGATTCATATTGTTATTCGACGTGGATTTTCCATCATGCCAGATATTGAATGTAATTGATGAAAGGAAGAAATATAAAAACACAGCAAATGTACTAGCTAAAAGCTGTAGAAGCATCCATGACTAGGAAAAATAGATGCCATGTATAGAAAAACAAACATATGTCTGAATGACAAGAACTCGGCTGGGAAGCAAGTACTATGCAAAGAAGGGCAGGCTGAAAGGTTGAACTAATAAATGGAACGGCTATATAAATGAAAGAAATTTGAAGACGAAATTATGGAAAAGGAAGTGGAGGTGGATGAAGATGACGTGGGCTATGCAATGCTGTGAGAAGTATTTGACAGGGCACTAAAATTTCTTAATCAAAACAAGGCACCTGGAGCAGACGACCTCAGCATTAATATTCTTGGGAGAACCAGTTGTGATAAAACTATTCCTCCTGGTATGCAGACTATGTGAGACAGGGGAGGTATCCACTGACTTGAAGAATCATATGTAGTAATCCCAATATCAATATAAGCAGGTACTGAAGGGGTAAGTATTACCAAACTATCACTGTAATCAATTATTATTGTAAATTATTTACAGGGATTATCTACAGAGAAATGTAACTTCTGGTGGAAGCCAACCTTGGGGAAGTTCTGATTGGGTTCTGCAGAAATATAGGAACACACAAGGCAATATTGTCCCTACAGGTTATCTTAGAAGATAATCTGAAGAAAATCAAACCCAAATTTATGGCAATTATTGATTTAGAGAAAGCAATTCATAGTGTTAACTGGAATTTTGTAGTTATCAGGAATCAGAAACTAGGAACAAAAGGTTATCTATAACTTGTCTAGAAACCATACTGCACTATAAGAGTTGAAAAACATCAAAGAATGGCAATTATTAAGAAAAGAGTGATACATGGGTGTTGCTTATACCCCACCTTATTTCCCCCCTGCGGGTCCGGAGGTAAGAATAGGCCCGAGGTATTCCTGGCTGTCGTAAGAGGCGACTAAAAGGAGTCTCACACTTTTCAGCCTTTATGTGATGATCCCCTGAAGGATTTGACCTCCTTTTCTCAAAATTTTCCCGAAGAGTGAGCCGATTGGGGAAGGGCGCTTTACATGGTGCATCATGTCCATCATGCATTGAGATCTTTAGCCCACTTTCTCGTCATCGCATTGCAGTCCCGCCCATTCTCCATCTCTTGGGCGAGGACACCTACCTGGGTGCGTTTTCCCCAATGCACTATGCAGTGTCACTTGCTGTGCTGACGATGACCATGGACTTCTTTGTACCTTGTACCCAGCATGGTAGCCAGAGGTGACCTTTGCTGTGGTGTGTGGTGCCCGATGGGAGGGCCCCTAGCCCGAGTGGGTGGCATCAGGGCAGATGTCATGCCATGAAGCATAGTACATCATCTCTTGCTGATGGTCTGCCACCAGCAGTCTCTAAGTGGGCAAAGTCTAACTTTAATAGTAAGAAATATGACCCCAAGTCATTCCCCTCCCTGGCCTCACCATGGGAGGAATGCCAGGCTAAGGATGGCAGTGAAGCTTACTCGCCCCAGTATCCTCATATGTATGAGAGTTGATGGGGAATCTTTCATGTCCATGAAGCCTCAGTTTTTTGTGGAGCATTTGGAGGACAAGTATGGGGAGGTGGAGGGCTTGTCCAAAATGCACTCTGGGTCAGTTTTTATAAAAACAGCATCCTCTGCCCAGTCATGGGTATTACTCGCTTGTGGCAAGTTGGAGGATATTTCTGTTACCATCACGCCTCAAAAGAACTTAAATATGGTCCAGGGTATTGTATTCCACAGGGACGTTCTTTTGCAGTCTGACGACAAGCTGTGCACAAATTTAGAGCGGCAAGGTGTTTATTTCATCCAGCGCATCCATCGGGGTCCGAGGGATAAACGGGTTGCCACCAGTGCCTTCATCTTGGCCTTTGAGGGTGACACATTGCCCGAGAAGATCAAGGTGATGGTCTGCCGCTGTGATGTCAAGCCATATGTCCTTCCCCCAATACGGTGCTTCCAGCCCCACCTGTCGTATTACTCCTTGCGCCCTGCCTCCAATCTGTGTCAACTGCAGAGAGCATCATTCGCCTTGCTTACAGAAAGAGAGAAAAATCATGGAATGTAAGACGCTGGACCAACTGACCTACACTGAGGTTAAGAGGAAATTTGAGAGCCTACATCCTGTGGCTATGACCTGCTCATACGCTACCGCTATGAGAACAGCTCTCACCCCATCAGCTTCTCGAATTCCTGTCACCTCTCAAAACCGAGAGACTACACCTGCCCCGTTGATGATGGGGGGGGGGGGGGGGGGGGGCACTTCTCTCCCTTTTGCTCCCGCATCACCTACTTTGGGAGCAACACCCCCCCCCCCCCCCCCCCCCAAATCATCGGGGATTTCAGTCCCCACTTCTGAACCAGAGAAGCGTAAGGCTTCTTCGGCTGCTCTAGCTAGGAAGGGGCCCCTTGGGTCACTCCCTTCCCAGGTTTCTGCTAAGGGGAAAGATGACACCCACCAGGGGCTGAAGAGCCCAAAAGCAGCTGGTCGTAGGGCTTCACGCTCATCCTCAGTCCCGGAGACTGATTCAGTGAAGTCCTCCCAGCCAGGGAAACCCAAGGAACAGTGCAAGAAATCGAAAAAGAAGACCCCTAAGAACAAGGAACTTGCAGTGGCGCCCACACCACCGCTACCTACAAGTTCTGTGTGTGAGGATGGGATGGAGATTCTGGCATCCGCTCAGGACCTTTATCTTGCCGGGCCCTCAGACAAAATGGATATAGACTGGTCAGGCAAAAAGTTGGTGTCAGCAGGTGACCCTGAGGCGTAAACTGCCTCATTGAGTGTTCCATGCCATCCCAGTCTCATGATGATGTCATCCTCCAGTGGAATTGCGGCGGTTTTTTCCACCGCCTGGCTGAGTCACAGCAACTGTTAACCTTTACACCTGCTTTCTGCATTGCCCTCCAGGAAACCTGGTTCCCGGCAGTGCAGGCCCCAGCCCTCCGCGGCTATAAGGAATATTACAGGAACCATAGCGACTATAATCGAGTGTCAGGTGGAGTTTGCATTTATGTCCTAAACTCAGTCTGTAGTAAACCTGTGCCCCCTTCAAACCCCTCTTGAAGCTGTGGCTGTCAGAATACAGACGACACAGGAAATAGCTGTCTGCAATGTATACTCAGATGGTGCAGTACCCCTGAATGTATTAGCTGCACCGGTTGATCAACTCCCTAAACCTTTTTTACTTTTGGGAGGTTTTAACACCCATAACCCCTTGTGGGGTGACACCGTGCTTACTGGCCAAGGCAAAGATGTCGAAACTTTACTGTCTCAGTTCTACCTGTGCCTCCTAAATACTGGAGGCCACCACACATTTCAGTGTGGCTCGAGATAGTTACTTGGCCATTGATTTATCATTTTGCAGCCCAGGACTTCTCCCATCTGTCCACTGGAGAGCACATGATGACCTGTGTGGGAATGACCACTTCCCCATCTTCCTGCCCAGGTGGACTTTAAACGAGGTGGACTGGGAAACTTTCACCTCTGATGTCACCACTGACTCTCCCCCACATGGTAAGATCGATGTGATGGTTGAGCAGGTGACTACCACAATCGTTTCTGCAGCAGAAAACGCGATCCCTCACTCTTTAGGGTGCCCCCGGCGAAAGACAGACCCTTGGTGGTCGCCGGTAGTCACTGAGGCAATTACAGAGCATCAGCAAGCTCTACAGCGACATAAGTGACACCCTTCCCTAGAGTATCTGACAGCCATTAAGCAGCTCCGTGCCCGTGTACACCAGCTTATTAAATGACAGAAACAGGAGTGTTGGAAGAGATACATGTCGACCATTGGGTGCCATACGTCACCTTCCCAAGTCTGGATGAAGATCAGACATCTTCTTGGGTACCAGACCCCAGCAGGTGTCCCTGGCGTTACCGTCAATGGCGTGCTATGTACCAATGAAAATGCAATTGCTGAGCACTATGCTCGAGCCTCTGCATCGGAGAACTAACCCCCAGCCTTTCGCACTCACAAACGGCGGATGTAAAGGAAAGTCCTCTCGTTCACTACACACCACAGTGAACCCTATAACTCTCCATTTATGGAGTGGGAGCTCCTCAGTGGACTTGCACATCGCCCCGACACAGCTCCTGGGCCAAATCAGATCCACCGTCAGATGATTATGATTAAACATCTCCCGTCGGACTACAAGTGCCATCTCCTAGTCATCTTCAACCAAATCTGGTGCGATGGCGTCCTTCAATCGCAATGGAGGGAGAACACCATCGTTCTGGTGCACAAACCCAACAAAAACCCACTTGATGTGGATAGTTATCAGTCCATCAGCCTCACCAACATTGTTTGTAATCTGCTGGAATGTATGGTGTGTCGGCAGTTGGCTTGGGTCCTGGAGTCAGGTGTCGCACTGGCTCCATGTCAGGGCGACTTCCGCCAGGGGCACTCTATCACTGATAATCTTGTGCCTCTTGAGTCTGCCATCCGAACAGCCTTTTCCAGATGCCAATACCTTGTTGCCTTTTTTTAAATCTACGCAAAGCGTATGACACCACCTGGCGACATTGTATCCTTGCCACATTATACGGGTGGGGTCTCCGAGGTCCGCTCCCAACTTTTATCCAGAGTTTCCTGTCGCTCCGTACTTTCTGTGTCCTAGTTGGTGCCTCCCATAGTTCTCCCCATATCCAGGAGAATGGGGTCCCGCAGGACTCTGTATCACTATTTTTAGTGGTCATTAACAGTCTAGCAGCAGCTGTAGGGCCGTCCATCTTACCCTCTCTGTATGCAAATCACTTCTGCATTTCATACTGCTCCACCAGCACTGGTGTTGCTGAGCGGCACCTCCAGGGAGCCATCCACAAGGCGCAGTCATGGGCTCTCACCCACGACTTTCAGTTTTTTGCTGCTAAGTTGTGTGTCATGCACTTCTGTCAGCGTCGTACCGTTCATCCGGAATCAGAACTTTACTTTCATGATGATCCACTCACTGCAGTGGAGGCATATCGATTCTTAGGATTGGTTTTCAATGCCCGATTGACTTGGCTACCTCACCTTCATCAGCTTAAGTGGAAGTGCTAGTAGCACCTGGATGCCCTCTGCTGCCTCAGCAACACGAACTGGGGTGCAGATCGCTCTACGCTGCTGCAGCTCAATAAACCCCTTGTTCAATCCTGCCTTGACTATGGGAGTCTGATTTATGATTTGGCGGCACCCTCTGCGTTGCATGTGCTTACCCAGTGCACCACTGTGGGGTTCGCCTGGCGACAGGAGCTTTTAGAATGAGTCCAGTGACCAGCGTCCTTGTGGGATCTGGAGTCCCTCCATTGCAGATCCGACTTTCACAACTGCTAGCCAGTTACGTTGCACACTTTCGTAGTTCTCCTGAGCATCCGAATTACCGTCTCCTTTTTCCACCGCGGCAGTTCATCTCCCGCAACGGCGGCATAGGTCAGGCCTAATAATTGTGGTTTGTGTGTGATCCCTTCTGCCTGAACCGGAGTCCTTCCCTTTACCACCTCCCATCCAGGTCCATTTGCATACACCTCCATGGTGTACACATAGGCCACAGATTTGTCTGGACCTTTCGCATGACCCTAAGGGCTCAGTTACTCCTGCCGCTCTCCACTGTCACTTCCTCTCGATTCTTGATGTGTTCTGGGGCTCTGAAGTGGTTTACACCAATGGCTCGATGGCTGATGGTCATGTATGCCATTTTGAACAGCAGTCCTTGCCCAATGACTGCAGAGTTAGTGGCCGTCTGTCGTGCACTTGAGTATATCTGTTCATGCCCCGGGGAATTGTTTCTTCTGTGTACTGACTCCTTGATCAGCCTATAAGCTAAAGACCAGTGCTACCCTCACCATCTTTTGGTAGCGTACAGCCAGGAGTCCATCTATGCCCTGGATCGGTCTCATCATTCAATGGTGTTTGTGTGGACCCCAGGACACGTTGGTATCCCAGGCAACTTGCCAACAGGCTGGCCAAACAGGCTGTGCGGAAACCTCTTCTGGAGATGGGCATCTCTGAACCTGATCTGCATTCTAACTTACGTCATACGGTTTTTCGGCATTGGGAGACGGAATGGCATAACAGTACACACAACAAACTGCGTGTCATTAAGGAGACTGCTAATGTGTCGAAGTCTTTCATGTGGGCCTCTCGCAGGAAATCAGTTGTTCTCTGCCGGTTCCGCATTGGCCATGGTTGGGCGACCCATGGTTAACTTCTGCGCCGTGAAGAGCTGCCTGAGTGTCTGTGTAGTGCCTGGTTGACAGTGGCCCATATTCTTGTGCACTGTCCCACTTTGACTGCCAAGTGACAAAATCTTGGGTTACCGGACTCGTCGCTAATTTTATCTGACAACACCTCATCGGCTGATTTAGTTTTACGTTTTATTCATGATGGTGGGTTTATCATTTGATCTAAGTTTTAGCACATGTTCTTTGTCCCTCTGTGTCCTCCACCCTAGTGCTTCTACGGTGAAGGTTTTAATGTGTTGGAGAGTGGCTGGCTTCTTTTTTATTCTCTTGGTCAGCCAGCAATGGTAATCTGCTTTGTTGTTTTAATCTCTTCATCCCGTTTCTTGCGTTTCTGTGGTTTTCTTGTCTCCTTTTTTCCATTTACATGTTTGTTGCCCTTCTTCGTTCTTGTGATTTTTCCTTTCATTCCGTTTTGAGTTGTCAGTCTCGTTTGTTTTATTCTCACACTTGTGGCATTGTTTTAGTTGGAACAAGGGACTGATGACCTCATTGTTTGGTCCCTTTCCCCCTCTTTTAATCCAACCAACCGACCAGCTTATTCAATCTGTACATTGAGTGGGCAGTGAAGGAAATGAAAATAAATTTAGAAAGGGAATTACAATTTGCTGAGTCCATTGTAATTGTGTCAGGGCTGGCAAAAGGACTTAGAAAATCAGCTGAACAGATGGATAGTGTCTTGGAGAGATTGTTATGTGAGCATAAAAGAAGGTAAAGTAGTGCAGTTGATGAATTTGAGATGTAAATATGAATTAATCACTTCCAGGCAATCACCAGATAATTAGCAATACAATGAAGAAAGAATTAAACTTGATGATTGTGGTTGTGCACAGAAAACTGGCCTAGAATAGTACTGGTATATATTTGTGTGAACATATTTAGAATGAGCGAGGTGTAATAAGGTAAGAAATTGGATTCGCATTTGGGACAGCAGCAGTAGAAATTTCCAACCAGCCATCCAGATTTATTATTTAAGCAGTTTCTCCTAGCACATGACCTCACCATCGATGGAATATTAAACTCCTATCTTCCTTCCTTCCTTAAACATACAGAATTTGAGTAGTTAATTAAAATACAGTTGCAATTATTCAGTTATAAAAGATGATCTATGCATTGTTGATTAACTCTTTGGCTGTGCTACACTGCTACAGCAGTCAGTCAGCCATGACCTGAGTGTGGGTCACTGCTGCATCAGTGGTACCCATGATGCAGTCAGTTACAGTAGAAGTTGCGAGACATATGCTTGTTTACCGTTTAGCTGTGATGAAATACTAGGTCTCTGACTGCAGCATACAGTTGATGGACTCTGAACACACCATATTGTTTGCTTTAAATGCAACAGATTGCATTCCAGTGGACAGTACATGATTTCACTGGGAGTTAAGTTTCAGCATTATGGGCTGAATTTCACCACATTTTACTTGCTGTAAAACATACACATGACATTTCAGTGTACACAGCTGGACATTAAAATAGCAGCAGCATGAAGGCTACATACAAAAGATGTCAAATTGGCATGTAGTGTACAATTAGTGTTTGGACAATGTTGACTGGAATACACTCTTTCAAATTCTGAATGTGGCGGGGGTAATATACAGAGTGCAAAAGGCTATTTACAAGGATAATGGAATGTAGGCAAATTAAGTCAGGTGACGCTGAGGGAATTAGATTAGGAAATAAGACACTTAAAGTAGTAAAGGAGTTTTGCTATTTGGGGAGCAAAATAACTGATGATGGTCGAAGTAGAGAGGATATAAAATGTAGACTGCCAGTGGCAAGGAAATTATATCTGAAGAAGAGAAATTTGTTAACATCGAGTATAGATTTAACTGTTGTTGTTGTTGTTGTTGTGGTCTTCAGTCCTGAGACTGGTTTGATGCAGCTCTCCATGCTACTCTATCCTGTGAAAGCTTTTTCATCTCCCAGTACCTACTGCAACCTACATCCTTCTGAATCTGCTTAGTGTATTCATCTCTTGGTCTCCCTCTACGATTTTTACCCTCCACGCTGCCCTCCAATACTAAATTGGTGATCCCTTGATGCCTCAGAACATGTCCTACCAGCCGATACCTTCTTCTAGTCAAGCTGTGCCACAAATTTCTCTTCTCTCCTATTCTATTCAATACCTCCTCATTAGTTATGTGATCTACCCATCTAATCTTCAGCATTCTTCTGTAACACCACATTTCGAAAGCTTCTATTCTCTTCTTGTCCAAACTATTTATCGTCCATGTTTCACTTCCATACATGGCTACACTCCATACGAATACTTTCAGAAATGACTTCCTGACACTTAAATCAATACTGGATGTTAACAAATTTCTCTTCTTCAGAAACGCTTTCCTTGCCATTGCCAGTCTACATTTTATATCCTCTCTACTTCGACCATCATCAGTTATTTTGCTCCCCAAATAGCAAAACTCCTTTACTACTTTAAGTGCCTCATTTCCTAATCTAATTCCCTCAGCATCACCCGACTTAATTAGACTACATTCCATTATCCTTGTTTTGCTTTTGTTGATGTTCATCTTATATCCTCCTTTCAAGACACTGTCCATTCCACTCAACTGCTCTTCCAAGTCCTTTGCTGTCTCTGACAATGTCATCGGCGAACCTCAAAGTTTTTATTTCTTCTCCATGAATTTTAATACCTACTCCGAATTTTTCTTTTGTTTCCTTTACTGCTTGCTCAATATACAGATTGAACAACATCGAGGAGAGGCTACAACCCTGTCTTACTCCCTTCCCAACCACTGCTTCCCTTTCATGTCCCTCGACTCTTATAACTGCCATCTGGTTTCTGTACAAATTGTAAATAGCCTTTCGCTCCCTGTATTTTACCCCTGCCACCTTTAGAAGTTGAAAGAGAGTATTCCAGTCAACATTGTCAAAAGCTTTCTCTAAGTCTACAAATGCTAGAAACGTAGGTTTGCCTTTCCTTAATCTTTCTTCTAAGATAAGTCGTAAGGTCAGTAATGCCTCACGTGTTCCAGTGTTTCTACAGAATCCAAACTGATCTTCCCCGAGGTTGGCTTCTACTAGTTTTTCCATTCCTCTGTAAAGAATTCGTGTTAGTATTTTGCAGCTGTGACTTATTAAGCTGATAGTTCGGTAATTTTCACATCTGTCAACACCTGCTTTCTTTGGGATTGGAATTATTATATTCTTCTTGAAGTCTGAGGGTATTTCTCCTGTTTCATACATTTTGCTCACCAGATGGTAGAGTTTTGTCAGGACTGGCTCTCCCACGGCCGTTAGTAGTTCCAATGGAATATTGTCTACTCCGGGGGCCTTGTTTCGACTCAGGTCTTTCAGTGCTCTGTCAAACTCTTCACGCAGTATCGTATCTCCCATTTCGTCTTCATCTACATCCTCTTCCATTTCCATAATATTGTCCTCAAGTACATCGCCCTTGTATAGACCCTCTATATACTCCTTCCACCTTTCTGCTTTCCCTTCTTTGCTTAGAACTGTGTTTCCATCTGAGCTCTTGATATTCATACAAGTCGTTCTCTTATCTCCAAAGGTCTCTTTAATTTTCCTGTAGGCGGTATCTATCTTACCCCTAGTGAGATAGGCCTCTACATCCTTACATTTGTCCTCTAGCCATCCCTGCTTAGCCATTTTGCACTTCCTGTCGATCTCATTTTTGAGACGTTTGTATTCCTTTTTGCCTGTTTCACTTACTGCATTTTTATATTTTCTCCTTTCATCAATTAAATTCAATATTTCTTCTGTTACCCAAGGATTTCTATTAGCCCTCGTCTTTTTACCTACTTGATCCTCTGCTGCCTTCACTACTTCATCCCTCAGAGCTACCCATTCTTCTTCTACTGTATTTCTTTCCCCCATTCCTGTCAATTGCTCCCTTATGCTCTCCCTGAATCTCTGTACAACCTCTGGTTCTTTTAGTTTATCCAGGTCCCATCTCCTTAAATTCCCAACTTTTTGCAGTTTCTTCAGTTTTAATCTACAGGTCATAACCAATAGATTGTGGTCAGAGTCCACATCTGCCCCTGGAAATGTCTTACAATTTAAAACCTGGTTCCTAAATCTCTGTCTTACCATTATATAATCTATCTGATACCTTTTAGTATCTCCAGGCTTCCTCTTTTATTTCTGTCCCCCAATCCGTATTCACCTACTATGTTTCCTTCTCTCCCTTTTCCTACACTCGAATTCCAGTCACCCATGACTATTAAATTTTCGTCTCCCTTCACAATCTGGATAATTTCTTTTATTTCATCATACATTTCTTCAATTTCTTCGTCATCTGCAGAGCTAGTTGGCATATAAACTTGTACTACTGTAGTAGGTGTGGGCTTCGTATCTATCTTGGCCACAATAATGCGTTCACTATGCTGTTTTTAGTAGCTTACCCGCATTCCCATTTTCCTATTCATTATTAAACCTACTCCTGCATTACCCCTATTTGATTTTGTGCTTATAACCCTGTAGTCACCTGACCAGAAGTCTTGTTCCTCCTGCCACCGAACTTCACTAATTCCCACTATATCTAACTTCAACCTATCCATTTCCCTTTTTAAATTTTCTAACCTACCTGCCCGATTAAGGGATCTGACATTCCACGCTCCGATCCGTAGAACGCCAGTTTTCTTTCTCCTGATAACGACATCCTCTTGAGTAGTCCCCGCCTGGAGATCCGAATGGGGGACTATTTTACCTCCGGAATATTTTACCCAAGAGGACGCCATCATCATGTAATCATACAGTAAAGCTGCATGCCCTCGGGAAAAATTACGGCTGTAGTTTCCCCTTGCTTTCAGCCGTTCGCAGTACCAGCACAGCAAGGCCGTTTTGGTTATTGTTACAAGGCCAGATCAGTCAATCATCCAGACTGTTGCCCTTGCAACTACTGAAAAGGCTGCTGCCCCTCTTCAGGAACCACACGTTTGTCTGGCCTCTCAACAGATACCCCTCTGTTGTGGTTGCACCTACGGTACGGCTATCTGTATCGCTGAGGCACGCAAGCCTCCCCACCAACGGCAAGGTCCATGGTTCATGGGGGGGGTGATGAAATATGGAATCATTTTCTGAGCCATGTCAAGATGAAGCTGTCAACGTCTCATCCTTTCTGGTTCAGCAAAGTGTTTTATCAGTGTGACCATCCGGAAATACTAAATCCACAGTTTGGCTGTGCTGTCAGTTTTCCCTAGTCCTTCCAGTTCTTTGTTAATTTTGCACTGACACTGCAGAAATATGGGTTGTCTTGTGTGGATATGATAACACATCTATCATTATCATAAAACATGTTGTTCAAACCATCACATTCATCAGGGTAATTTGAATAGCATCAGATATTAAGCTGGATAAAGCCTGATGAACTAAAACATGAGCTGTCAATGCTCGAGCATAGACATGGCCAGACATCATCTTCTCAAGGCTATTTTCCACATAAATACATGACAGAAGTTCCTTCAGGCTGCTGCCGGCTTCAGTGTAGCCTACTGCTCCCATGAAGGACATTATTGTGTGAATCCCACCAAGACGAATGACGACAGAGTTCAAAATTGGTTCTTGACCACTAGACACTATGTCATATGCTATTACATACCAAGGTTGGCCAAACACACCTCTTCTATGAAGCCATACCACCCAGGTAATGACACATGGTCTGACCACTTCACATAAAGCCTCATGAAATCCCAAGTTGAAAGCACAGTTTTGCCAGGCAGTGGATGTGATTTTTCAGTATCCCCATTGTTTCCAATCGACAGTAATTTATTTTTTGAATACTTGTATTTCAACAGGACTTATTTTGTAAGAATCTTGAAAGAAATTAAATCCTCTACAACATAGCTTATTACGCATTCTGCACATAACTGCACAAAGAAGTAAAAAAAAGAAAAAAGAAAAAGAAAGTGAAGGTGAAACAACTGACATCTAATGTTTTTTCAGACTTCTTGACACTTTTTCCAGATTTTCACAGCCTGATATCTCAGTAGACGTTCTGAATTTTCCACCATGTTATATATGAAATTAACAGGACATTTAATGCTCTTTAACGATGCTAATGGCATATTTTTGCCTAAAGCACACTGGAAGTGAGTTACTAAGGAAAAACTGAAAAAGTGCCCTTTCTTAGTGGTTTTTTCAAGGTGGTGGATAACACACAGGGGGGAGAAGGTCTAAAACTTGGATTTTTTTAATGAGAAACATACCTGGAAATAAAAATTATTCCACCTTCTGCATCCAACCCCTTTTTCAGAGCTATTTCTTCTAGGCTAATTCGACATCTCACACTTCAAGTCAACAAGAGACACGAGAACATAAGGAGCCATTCATAATGCCGGTAGCTTTGGTGTATTAGCCAAAGAGTTGGCTGAATGTTACACTGACATAAAAATGTGTAAGGTTTTATTGGGACAATGTGTTTTTCCTCTGACAGAGGAATGGAGAATATATTGAGGCCTTTTTCAATCACACCTGCTCAATTTTATGCCATACCCATCTCTAAGGGCTGAACAAAAGAAGAAATGATGTTAGTCTTGAAAAGGCAGAGGTTAGAACTGTGGATGTGTTTGTCAAGGGGATAAGTCCACAAATTGGCTGAGAGATAAAATTTTACTCACCCCCCATCTTTACTAGAGGCTGTGCGCCTCACATTGTTGAGGGAAGAAGATAACCACTTTGGCTTGTCGCCCTCTTGTGGATGTGATGAATGCCACATTTTCAGAACAGAGACAAATTGTATGTGTTGCAAGTGCCTTAGGATGTGTAACAGCAAAGTGTCATGCCCCTTGCTCTATTTACTGTAGAGATCAGCCACCTAAATAGTATAGCTGCTCAAGGTATAGGCAGAACAGAGGCTAAAGAGGATTTCGGATTTCACAGTAATGGAAGTTATGGACCAGGGAATGGAAGAGGTGCTGGTATGGCCACTGCTCCGAGATCCCAATAAAATCTGCTAACCTAGTTAATTGAGGTGGAAAATCTGATTGTTAGAGGCAACATCTAAGCCAAACTGGTCAAGATTTTTACACTACGACGTCTGGCGACACCACAGTGGTGTCGTGCGCGAAACAGTGGTTAACGGTCGGCAACACCGCAGTGGTGTTGTCTGCATAGTATCGCTCAGTGGCCAGTGACACCTCAGTGGTGTTGTGAGCATAGTATTGCGCAGTGGCTGTCGACAGCACTTTAGTATCTTTTGCATTCTCTTGATGTTTTGTTTAGGTAACAGTAAGTTACATACGTCAACAAGTGACTTGTGCCCTTTCATCATGGTGGACGAAGAGACAATAGGATTATTTACGATGAATGCGCAGATGTCCTGTCTGATGTTCCGGATGACTTGGCCGATTGGGAAGAAGACATTGGATATCAAAAAAATGAAAGTGAAGCAGAATCATAGGAAGATAGTGAAATACATCCAAGAATAATTCAGCGAATGCTACGGTTGCCAACTGATTCGGTTGCATCAGACGAAGAAGACAGTGCAAAGTGGTGAGACTTTGATATACCGAGGACGAGTAAAAAATTTGAAGGGTCCCCGGGTCCAAACATATTTCCCAAAGATACACAGAGTGTTGAGGATATCATAGAATTATATATTGGGAATGATCTATTTGAATATATTAGCAATCAAACCAACAAGTACTACAGTCAAAATTGCAATAGAAGGAAACTGGATTTAAAAAATGCCAAATTTGTTGACATTACAGGACTCGAACTTAGAAAATAGTTTGGGCTTGCTATCCTTATGGAAATTGTAAAAAAAGCAAGGATTGATGATTATTAGTCAACAAATCCGTTCATAGACACACCGATATTTTGCAAAAAAAGTCCCCCAACCGATTCAGACAAATATTATAATTTTTACATTTTTCTGACAGCAACAATACACCAGATAATGCTGATTGGCTTGTCAAAGTGCAATTCGTAATTGATTATTTTTCCAAAAAGTTTAAAGAAACATTTAATCTAAGTCAAAACATCTCAATTGATGAAGAACTGATACTGTGGCTTGGGCGGTTAAATTTTAAAGTTTACAATCTGTCGAAAATTATGAAATATGACATACTAATTCAGATGCTGTGTGATTCGAGTACGAGATACATTTCCTCATTCATGATATATTCCGGCACTGGACAGACTTTGGCAAAAACAGTGATGGAACTATTGACACCGTATGATGGAAAGTGGCATCACCTCTGCATGGATAATTATTATAACAGTGTGGAACTTGTAGAGAAGCTACTTGAAAAGAAAATTCGAGTTTGTGGAACAATACAGCAAAATAGAGGATTTCCGGAAAATTAAAGCGCACAAAAGTCAATGTGTTTGAAGCTTGTCATCAACGGAAAGGTGACAAGTGGCCGGCGACAAGCCAAGTAATCTGACTTAGCGCTGCCGGCGCCAAGCGAATAAATTTGTACGAGACCTGCAGACGGCAAAGTGTTAATAGACAAAGGTGCTCAGGTGAGCTTTTTAATTAACCTTTGGTGATAAACAGGCATTAAATTTGCTGTGCTATTGCATTAGTGTACTGGGAACATAACATTTAGTTCATTGTGAACATACTGTGACGATGTAGATATTGGTGAAAGAGATTATGATTTTGATATGAAGGTGCTTAGGAAAACAGGATAGGATTTTGATGTTTATCTGTGGAATGTTTTGCTATGACACTTTCAGGGATTCGTGGACATATGGTTGCTAACTGCCCAATACCATGACTCGACATACTCATTTTATGGTGTCGACAATGCAAAGGCATGAGTAACTCAAGGAGAAAGAACTGTCCCTTGAATCTGTATTAAATCACATACCTTACCGTCATAAGCACACCAAAATCCAAGAGTCTGCAGGAATTATTTTTCTGGTCAATACACTTGCCAGAAACTGAGTACATGTGAAGAGACACATGCGCTGAGTCGAAAGCATAAGCAGAGAGATACCTGTTACTGGTTTCTTAGATAACTTCAGAACACAAGCTATTAGAATTCCGTGTGGAACAGTACTCGTCAGTGTTCATGAAATAATCTCACGAAATTTTGAGAACTTACAGTTGTGTTAGTAGAGACAGAAAGTGGTCTGTGAACAATCAAAAACTGTTGCCAATCCTGGAAGTGTGTACAATCGCACCACCTACAAAGATACAATTGAGGGAGAAGTTAATACATTTTTCAGAGGTGGACAGGAACCTGTTGTATAGGTTATTGGAGGAATGCTGGTGGCTGTTTATAGAAAGACAGTATTTACCACCCACAGAGCTAACACAACATAAAAGTCGAACTGGGAGTGCATGGCCAATAGCTCAGAAACCATACCACATTCCCTGTCATTCATCAGTCATAGAAGAAAGCATCCAACATCAGTTAGATGCCTCTGCCAGGCACTTAACTGTGATTTGCAGAGTATCCACGTAGATGTAGATGAATAATTAAGCCTACCTCTAGCCTATGGGCATTGCCCATTGGCAGAGTACCTAAAAAGAACATCAGTGGAGAAAACTTACCGCCTCTTAGTGATATGCAAACAGAAAACTGGCATTGATGAAATGCTCAACCACTTTGAAAATTAAAAAAATATTTCACCACTAAAAAGTATTTCACCACCCTGGATATGAGGCCTCAATATCACCAGGCACCATCTGTTCCTGAGGATATACTGAAGATGGCACCTTCTGTGCCTTCTGAGCTGTATGAATTATTCATAATGCCTTTTGATTTAAATCCATCAACTAGTTTGGAGAGGTTTGCAAATTTATTATTGTGTGGATTGCAACCCACCAAATGTTTAGTGTATCTCAATCATATCATTGTATTTTCGCAGACAGTTGAGGGACATAAAGGATGCTTGAGAAGTGCACTGCTGTGTCTACAAAGTGGTATCCTGAGCTTAAAACTAGAGAAATGTTCCTTTGCTAAATCTCAGGTGCGATACGTGGGCCACATTATAAGTTCTGTGGGCATTAAATTCGATCCGCATTTCACTGAGACCATTGGCAACTTTCCTATGCCAAGAAATGTAAAGGAACTACAATTATTTTTGGGTCCAGCCAGTTATTACCACAGATTTGTGCAAGATTATGCGACCTTCACAAAGCCTTTGACTAAACTGGTGAGAGAAGGGGTACCTTTCAGTTGGTCTACTGAATGTGATGCAGCAATGAAGCCATGCGGTTCTAGGCGCTACAGTCTGGAACCGCGTGACCGCTACGGTTGCAGGTTCGAATCCTGCCTCTGGCATGGATGGTTGTGATGTCCTTAGGTTAGTTAGGTTTAAGTAGTTCTAAGTTCTAGGGGACTGATGACCACAGCAGTTAAGTCCCATAGTGCTCAGAGCCATTTGAACCATTGCAGCAATGAATTGAAGAGTTTTGCAAAATCTTTCCTCTTAGTTTATCTGGATTTTGAGAAACCATTCATTGTCATGTGATGCTTGCAATTACCTTGTTGGCTGTTTTCTAAGTTAGGAACAAGGTGGTGTCAAGCATCATCTGGTTATGCACCCCAACAGCTTAACAAAGCAAAAATTAATTACATGCTACCAAGGATGAGTTGCTAGGTCTATTTTTGGGTGTGAATTATTCACAGTGTTATCTCTGCAGATACGTTCCACAGTTACTACGGTTTCTAAATTAAAGAGATCTGAGTAGCTGATTGACACAAATGGCTCTGAAACTGAGTACGATATGCTCTGCCAGAGACCTGAGAAATTGCACCAACAAGTTGACACATTCTATGGGTTACAAGCAGAAGAAGTATTCACAGATGAATTGCAGAAAGTGTAATAACAGGATGAAAAGTGTCAAACTTGTCACACCACAGGAATTTGTGTCTAAAGATGGTATTTTATATTGTAAAACAATGCAAGGAAACAGTCTGGTAATACCAAAAATACTTCAGTGCTGTATTATTACACAGTGTCATGACAGTGTTGAAGCTCACCATAGTGGAACTCCAAGGGACTCAGCATTCATTTGCTGGGTACGGGCTTTAATACCCCGGGGTTCCTGAACTGGGGACAGTAAGCGCCACCAGTCCTGCCACTGTCACCTCTGGGCATCTTCAGTGACCACTGTACGATGCAGTGGTGGAATGTTGTGTGTTACAGGGAACGGGGATCTTGGCTTGACTGCCCTGATCCTGAGGTTGGTAACAACCTCTAGTAAAAAAAACCTGAATCTCAATGTGTGCTGCACACTGATACAATGCATGGCTGTTGAGGTGGCACACTCATTAGTGGGCAACATCTGGGGAACCTCCTGCACCTTAGTTGTGTAGCACACAGGGTTTAGGTAGGCTTTAATTTCCCTAGCTGGTTGTGGGACCGAGATGGAACCCACGAAAGTTTCTCCTTCTCCTCCTCTCAGCAGAGTGGGTGGACCACTGGGAGTGGGGGGTAATCAACACTCAATCCAACAAGAGCGATCATGTAGTCAGGTAGACATCCTGACTCATGGGTTTTTCAGAGTACCTGTGGAAATAGTAACAAACCTTGTGCTGCTGGTCAGAATGTGTTTATAATGGTTAAGAGGAAAGAGGGCAGCTTCAGTTTCGCCTTTCTATATCCAAAAGGGATTAGAGGGAATTTGTGGCACTTTAAAATCTGTCAAGTGCTTGTGCAAGGGATACTGTTAGTGGAAACTCCTTCCCAGTAAGTAGCGAACATTGAATCAGCTGGATGCCTAAGGGAATTTGCCATAGAAACGTGGCTCCACAACACATTGAACTATAGCAAAGGTGTTGTCATGCAGAGATCTGGCAGACATTCCGAAAGAGGAACTAAGAGCTGAGTGGGCCCAAGAAGCCATCATGGATGTGCAAAATACAATGAAAAGGGTGGATGGCGATCTGGTCAAATCAGACTCATTTATCCTCACTTTCAGTATCACAAAACTCCCAGAGCATGTTAAGGTAGGTTTACTTCATTTAAACTTGCAGCCCTCTGACCCCAACCCAATGTACTGTTTTAAATGCCAGCATCTTGGGCACACCACCTTAATATGTAAGGTGGCAAATGTGGCAAGGCCACCCATGGAGGAATTGGTTGTTCATCTCCAAAGTGTGTCAATTGCTCTTGGGATCACACTGTCTGGAGTAGAGACTGTGGTGTCTTCCTTGAAGAAAGGAAGGTACAGGAGATTAAGCCAACAAAGCACATCCCATATAGTGAGGCCAAAAAGACCTATAAGACCGTGCAGCCCCCTACGTTCTCTACCTCCTTTGCTTAAGTTCTTCCACAGCCAGTTCAAAAACCAGATGGTGCTATAATAATGGAGGTTGCTAGTGTCGGCATTAACACTTGCATTTGTCAGTGCACGTTTCGAACTGCAGTTATTTCAGAGCCCACAGCCCCATCCTTCCCCCCCTCCCCGAGAACGTAAGATAAAACCACAGTTGCCACCACCATGGAACTCTCAGTACCTCTAAAGGCAGTGTGTGGTAAAAAATTCAGCACTGCCGCTACTGCTGCTGCATGTAATAGTTCCTACAAAACTGTCCTAGGGAAAAAAGCAAATGGGGAAGCTTCCAACACACGGTAAAACCAGGCAGTAGACCATTAAATCATGTTGATGTCATTCAACCTGATGATTCTGCTGCTTCTGCTTGAGACTGAATGGAATGTGAAGTCAGCCTGGGCCAACCATTTTGCCCCAAGGCTGAACCTTCACCCATTGTGGGCCCTCCAACCTGGAGGAAAGACAGAGTGAAAGTACAACCTCCATCATAAATGGCTCTCATACTACAGTGGAACATGAATGGGTTCAGAACCCACATGGAGGAACTGAAACTAAAACTCCTAGCACAGGTACACCTCCTGGTGTTGCTTCTACAAGAAACACATTTTAAAGCCACTGACTGTGGGGCTATGCTCTCAACTGAAAGGGTGACCTGATTGGGAGGGGTTTGCTGTGTTTGCCAATAACATATGCCACTCCTCTGCTCTCTCCTTGGTTAGTGTCCTACAAGCAGTAGCCATTGTATTTCATTTGGGCCAGATCATCACTTTCTGTTCACTGTTCTTACCTCCACAGGATGCAGTAGATGTTGAGGCTGTCATGGATCTTATAAAACAATCCCCTGCCCATTTCTCCTACTGGGTGATTTCAGTGCACATAATGTCTTGTGGGACTCTAACTATACTTGCTGTAGGGGTCAAGTTTGGGAGAACCTCATGTCATTTCAGGAGCTGTGCATCCTCAGCCATCAACCTGTCTTTCTACTCTCCAACCCTTGCAGACTCGGCTCAGTGGGCAGCATCCAATGATCTCCATCAGTGAGCACTTCCCAGCTTGGATCCACCTACTGGATGGAGCATTATGTGAACAGAAGCCACCGAAACAGATTGTCAGCAGGACAAACTGGATGCTGTTCAACCAGCTGGCTGTATTTGCACTCAGTAAGTGTCCAGGAATAGGTGGACCATATCACACAAGTGATCCATCGTGCCACTGACTGGAGGTCATCTTCGGATGCAGCCTGTACCATGTTGGACTCATGAGTGCTGCTCAGCAATCCAAGTCAGCCGTGTGTCTCTCTGACGGTGTAAATACCACCCAACAGTAGACATTTCACAGCCTTTGAGTCACGAGAGCCAACTCTCATGCGTAATTAAGGGGAGCAAGAAAAGATCATGGCAGAGATTCTTAGACTGTTTATCAACTGTTCTACTTATTCTACAAAAGCTATCTGGAGGCTTTCTGGTAAACAGAATCATTTACCAGTAACAGCAGTGGTGAAACAGGTGTCCCCAAACAATGCCTGGAGATGTTGCTCAGACCAAGATACAGCATTTTTCTGTCACTACTGCCAGTGCCAGCCAGGATTCAGCATTTTGCCACTACCATGTGACTGTAGAGAGGGGTAAATTGGACTTAAGATCCATCAGTTCTGAGTCTCATAACTGCCCTTTCTTCATGTGGGAGCTGGAATCGGTACTGTCTGAGACTTGTGGTATTAGACCTGGTTGTTACCAAATCTGGCAGCTTGTGGAGAAAAGTGATTTCAATACCTCTCCTCAAAGCATGAAAGTACCACCCACATCCCTGTAGTTACCGGGAGTGTCGCCTTAACGAACTGTGTAGCAAGGGCCCTGAAGCAAATGGTTAACTGTCATCTGTTATGGCTTTTAGATACCAGGCAACTTCTTAGCTGCTTTCAGTATGGATTCCAGAGATTTCGATCCACTTAGACAATGTGACCCTACTAGAGGCAACTATTCAGCAAGCTCTCCTATGTAACAGGGTGTATACGACCCGGGACATCCGGGAGATCCGGGAAAAACCTGGGAATTTTTTAGAATTCTGGGAATTTTTCATTGTTTTAGTTACCAGTCATATTTTTGTGATTTTGACTGGTAAGAACCAATACTCTAACGAAGGATATTACTGTATCCCGCTTTTGTAGAATAATACTGCAGCAACAAAACATGAACGAGAGAAAAAAAAACGAAAATAAGACTTGAGGCGCAAAGGAAATGCGCCATATACAACAACAAAACACTGTGCTCATACAAGCGTCTGCCAACCAAAGTGTGTCAAAGGCTTTAGGAAAAATATGCAGTGCTTCCTAACAACAAATTGCCTCCGAAGAGCATGACGTAGTTGAGTCGCGTGTGAGTAGTACCTCCTCCCGCTTCTGGCTACAGATGTGTGGCTTGGTGTCACTATCTAAATTGCTCTGGTTCGGAAATCGTAAATCCGGGGCTGATGCACAGAGCAGTCTGAGCTGTAGTGGGGAGTTGGGTAGTCTCCATGTGACCTGTGTTTACGTTTAGTGATTTTGCTGTTTCCTCTTCGGTTGGGGTTACTACGGAGGCCCAGGGTAAGTTTAGATTTAGTGCAGAACAGGAGAGATTACACTTCTGCTTCTTTTTTAAATACGATATTTACTGACATACTCAATGAGCACTACAACTGTGTAGCTGTATTCATGGATGGGTTTAAACTGGTGGATTCCATTGGCTGCACTGTTGTTTTTTCCAGATTGTGTCCTCAAGATTCGGTGCCAAATTATCCATGACCTTAAGGGTGATGGAGCAGATGAGATCTTCCATGCCTGCTAAATTCCTCATTTATTTTGACACTCTGAGTGCCCTCTCTGCAGTATATGTATCCAGCCAAAAAATACGAGGGGTATTTGAAAAGTCCGTGGAAAAATAAAAACTACTTATGTGTTTGGAGTAAACCTTTTTTATTTTTCGGCATAGTCTCCTTTTAGACTTACACACTTCATCCAATGCTGTTCTAATTTGTTGATCCTTTCCGAATAATAGGATTTGTCCAAGTCTGCAAAATAGCTATTAGTTGCTGCAATCACCTCCTCATGTGAATAAAATCTTTGTCCCACCATCCATTTCTTCAAATTGGGGAACAAATAGTAGTCCAAGGGAGCCAAGTCTGGAGAATAGGGGGGATGTGAAACGAGTTGGAATCCTATTTCCATTAATTTTGCGAGCACAACTGCTGAGGTGTGTGCTGATGCATTGTCATGATGGAAAAGTACTTTTTTGCAGTCCAATCGCTGGCGTTTTTATTGCAGCTCGGTTTTCAGACTGTCCAGTAAAGATGAATAATATGCACCTGTAATAGTTTTACCCTTTTCCAGATAGTCGATGAGGATTATGCCTTGTGAATCCCAAAACACAGTAGCCATAGCCTTTCCGGCTGAAGGAGTGGTCTTCGCCTTTTTTGTTGCAGATTCTCCCTTGGTAACCCATTGCTTAGATTGTTGTTTGGTCTCAGGAGTATAGTAATGTATCCATGTTTCATCCACAGTGACAAAATGACTCTTAAAGTCCTGCAGATTCTTCCTGAACAGCTGCAAACCATCCTTGCAACACTTCACACGATTCCGTTTTTAGTCATGCACGAGCAATTGCAGAACCCATCTTGCTGATAGCTTTTTCATGTCCAAATGTTTATGCAAAATATTATGTACCCATTCATTTGAGATGCCGGCAGCACTAGCAATCTCACACACCTTAACTCTTCTGTCATACATCACCATATCATGGATTTTATCAATGATTTCTGGAGTCGTAACCTTGACAGGGCATCCAGAACGTTCAGCATCAGTTGTGCCCATATGGTCACTCTGAAAATTCTGAAACCACTTATAAACTGTTCTTATTGTAGGTGTAGAGTCAGCGTAATGTTTATCAAGCTTCTCTTTAGTCTCCTGAGGTGTTTCGCCTTTCATAAAGCAAAGTTTAATCACCACACGAAATTCTTTTTCGTCCATTTTTTGACAATCACTCAACTTCCTTGATTCACACGAATGGCAGACAGAAAGAAATAGATCCAATATAGCTGAAACTTGGTGTGCATTCTTTCCAAAGATGCTACTAACTAAACATGACCTCAATACGCACCGGTGGTGCCATCTCTTGGACTTTGCACGGACTTTTCAGTCGCCTCTCATATCCCACAATATCCAGAACGCCATATTACAGTTACAAAGCCTGGGGAAGGAGGTGTCTTTTTGCTGGATGCCAGACCACATGGATTTTGTCGGGAATGAAAGGGTGGAGGAAGCCGCCAAGAAGGCATGTTGTGACCCTTGGTTAGTTCAACGTATGACCCTTGGTTAGTTCAGCTTATCAGCCCGCTACATACTATAGTCTTTCTGTGGAGATACAGAGTTGTACATCAAAGGGAAGATAAGTGGCAGGAAGTGACAGTAAAGTGTCTAATAAAGCCCACAATGTGGCGGTGGCTGGCGGTGGCGTACCTCCTTCAGCCAAACAGATGAAATGAGGTTCTCCTTACTTGTCTTAGACTACAGCCTTGTAATGCATGGCATCTTTCTGTGGTGAGGGGATGCTCCCATGTGTGGTGCTTGCAGTGTACATGGCACTGTGTGCCACATTTTCTTAGACAGTATTATATTTCCAGACCAGAGGGCAGCAGCAGATTTCCTGACAGATCTGCTGTCTACACTCCTGGAAATGGAAAAAAGAACACATTGACACCGGTGTGTCAGACCCACCATACTTGCTCCGGACACTGCGAGAGGGCTGTACAAGCAATGATCACACGCACGGCACAGCGGACACACCAGGAACCGCGGTGTTGGCCGTCGAATGGCGCTAGCTGCGCAGCATTTGTGCACCGCCGCCGTCAGTGTCAGCCAGTTTGCCGTGGCATACGGAGCTCCAGCGCAGTCTTTAACACTGGTAGCATGCCGCGACAGCGTGGACGTGAACCGTGTGTGCAGTTGACGGACTTTGAGCGAGGGCGTATAGTGGGCATGCGGGAGGCCGGGTGGACGTACCGCCGAATTGCTCAACACGTGGGGCGTGAGGTCTCCACAGTACATCGATGTTGTCGCCAGTGGTCGGCGGAAGGTGCACGTGCCCGTCGACCTGGGACCGGACCGCAGCGACGCACGGATGCACGCCAAGACCGTAGGATCCTACGCAGTGCCGTAGGGGACCGCACCGGCACTTCCCAGCAAATTAGGGACACTGTTGCTCCTGGGGTATCGGCGAGGACCATTCGCAACCGTCTCCATGAAGCTGGGCTACGGTCCCGCACACCGTTAGGCCGTCTTCCGCTCACGCCCCAACATCGTGCAGCCCGCCTCCAGTGGTGTCGCGACAGGCGTGAATGGAGGGACGAATGGAGACGTGTCGTCTTCAGCGATGAGAGTCGCTTCTGCCTTGGTGCCAATGATGGTCGTATGCGTGTTTGGCGCTGTGCAGGTGAGCGCCACAATCAGGACTGCATACGACCGAGGCACGCAGGGCCAACACCTGGCATCATGGTGTGGGGAGCGATCTCCTACACTGGCCGTACACCACTGGTGATCGTCGAGGGGACACTGAATAGTGCACGGTACATCCAAACCGTCATCGAACCCATCGTTCTACCATTCCTAGACCGGCAAGGGAACTTGCTGTTCCAACAGGACAATGCACGTCCGCATGTATCCCGTGCCACCCAACGTGCTCTAGAAGGTGTAAGTCAACTACCCTGGCCAGCAAGATCTCCGGATCTGTCCCCCATTGAGCATGTTTGGGACTGGATGAAGCGTCGTCTCACGCGGTCTGCACGTCCAGCATGAAGGCTGGTCCAACTGAGGCGCCAGGTGGAAATGGCATGGCAAGCCGTACCACAGGACTACATCCAGCATCTCTACGGTCGTCTCCATGGGAGAATAGCAGCCTGCATTGCTGCGAAAGGTGGATATACACTGTACTAGTGCCGACATTGTGCATGCTCTGTTGCCTGTGTCTATGTGCCTGTGGTTCTGTCAGTGTGATCATGTGATGTATCTGACCCCAGGAATGTGTCAATAAAGTTTCCCCTTCCTGGGACAATGAATTCACGGTGTTCTTATTTCAATTTCCAGGAGTGTATTTTAAGTAACATTCAAACTAATGTGATGAGAGTTTTGAGGTTTAGTGATGCATTCAACTTGTTTCCTAAAATTTTAGGAAAATGTTCGTAATATGTTAACACAGATACTGGCTCACACATGTCTTTTGTAAGTGGTCAGCCATATACATTTCCCTGTGCCATTATTTTAGCTTCTCTTTAGTTGTACTTACAGTTTAACCCCAGGTCTAGCACTTTCCACCCTTTCTTCATTGTCCTAAGGCCTGTGAGATAGAACAGTTGTGTGGGTCAAAGCAAGTGCAAGTGGGAGTGAGTGAGTGTCATTTTATAGCTTTTCTCTTCACTATGTGACAACTATTTTAGTCATTGTATCCACATTTGTCACAAGAACTGAGGAATTCATCAAGTGTAGTGGAAGACCACCTCTTGTGCACTAGCTTGTAAGAGAAGAGAGAAAGCATTTTTTGCAGCCACAACCATTGGACCAAGTAAGCGCGATATAGCAGCCATAAATGTTGACTTCAGTAGGTAATATAGAATGTTGAAGCAGATTCTTAGCACCAATCTCCCTCAACAGTTTGCTGATAACCTTGCCGTTGAGCGCTCGTAAGCTCCAAAGACACACACTCCCCCAACAGTTGAATGAATCATGAAAGTGAACTTGGGCTTTAAGCTCCAAAGACACACACTCCCCCAACAGTTGAATGAATCATGAAAGTGAACTTGGGCTTATGATGCAGCTGTCAGATGACAACCTAGCACCCATCAGTGCAGTTACAATCAATTCCTCCACTAAGTATATCGCCCCGAAAATGAACAGATGTTGGTGGACATAGGACATCACACCATTATGTTGCTACTGTAGATGTCCTGGACACATTTTATGCTGCTGCAGAGAAAGAAGTAAAGTTTCCTACGACAGTTACACCCAAGACATCAACCGTCACAACCATTTTATTAATGCCAGTCACCTGGAGATGATAATAGTCGAAATGCGGGACAAAGCCCATTGCCATACCCTAGACAAGCTTGCTCCCCAACATGCTATTTCCTATAGCCCTGCAGATGTACTATCCATTTGCATAGCTGCCAAATATGGGAAAACTAAGTGAGATGACGATCTATGGAGGTGAGGCTATCATAGATGGAAACCCTCCATGCACGACAATCCCCAAAATCTTAAGAAATCTCGTTATCATCATTGATGGCCAATCTGCCCAGGTGCTAGTCAACTCAGGGCAATCCTTTTATTCACAGATGAAACTTCTTGAAGACGTCACAGGTAGTCATCGACAGTGGAAAATAAATGTACCAGATTGACAAAGCTATTTCAACAAGCACACACAAAATACTGCTCTGGACAGTTTTTGCTGTTAAAGATGTTTGTTATCCCACCATCATCAATAAGATGAGTTCCAGATGCTCAACTAAACTGTAAAGTTTTGTCGATTGCAAAAAGCTACTCAGGCTTGTGAAAGGAATCTACTTGCCAGCATCAGTCACAAGCAGGTAGGTGATCCAGAACTTTGGATCACTAAATCTCACAAGTAGCCACAACTCACATGTAAAGGTATGTGCGTAGGAACAGCTGGACCAGTCAGGAAAGACAACTTCATTCCACCAATGACGAATTGTGCTCCACTATCACTGCAAACAATGCAGAGGACGAAGCTACTATCAAACTGCTTGACCAATATACAACTTCGGCAAATGTTAGTGGCTCTGCACCAATTTTTGAATGCTTTCATATCCGGACTTCAGAAAAGAGATACTAAGTGGTCCATCATAAAATACTGCATCCACATTGAATATCATCAACCAATTAACCGGCATATGTATAGGATATCACTGCTGAATGACGGATAATCTGGGAAGAATTGTGGCAGATGCTGCAAGATGACATCATTGTACTTTCCATGCCCCCCTTAGTGCTCTCCTGTGGCCCTCATGAAGAACGAGGATGGCACATAGCGTGTCTTCATCAACTACCGGCAACTGAAAAAAAAATCAGGAAAAACGTCTACCCATTGTGTGCGTTGATAACACTGTAGGCTGCTTGAAAGGAGCAAGATATTTCTCAACTATGCACATGCAGACAGGTAACTGGTAAGTCAGTGCTGATGAAACTGACTGGGAAAAGACTGCCTTCATAACTCCGGATGCCCTCTTATGAGTTCAAAGTAATGCCGTTTGCATTAGGTATGGTGCCAGCCACCTTGAAATATTTGGTGGACATCTCGCTTGAACACATTAAATGGATGCCGTGTCTTTGCTAACTGAATGTCATTTTTTCAAAGATGTTTGAAGAACATGTAAGTCACCTTACAGCCTGTTGAAGTGTGTTCGAACTGCAGGACCCTGCATGAACCTGTAAAAGCTCTTTGTCACCCAATAAATAAAAAATCTTGGGTCATCTAATAAATGACAATTAGTCCACCTCAATCTCGAGAAAAAAAAAAGCACAAAAGTTTTCCAACTCGGCAGCACTCTTTTGTTGTGAGAAGCTTTTGTTGGAATGTGCTTGTACATCTACTCATTCATAAAGGATTTCTGTACCAAAGCATACCCCCTTACAAGAAGTATTGCAGGGATGCTCCAAATTTTCCTCTAGTGAGGCACAGAAATGAGCTTTCGTTGCTCTTAAGGATGCACAAAAGTAATCTTCAGTCCCAGCATTCAGTGACAAAGACTGCAAGGCACACTTCACACTGATGGTATCTGTTGTGAAGTAGATGCTGTTCACGAAGATGCTAAAAAATTGTAACTTATGCTTCGAGAGTACTTTCCAAGTCCAAGATGGACTACTGTACAACTGAGGAAGAGTGCCTTGCAGTTTGTCAGGCCATTATCAAGGTCCAGCTGTATTTATCCATCAAACAGTTCACTGTTGTGACGTGCTGATTAGCCAGAAGGCTCCATTGGGTAGCGGCCTCACCTCCATAGATGGTTTCCTCGCTTAGTTTTCATGGAGTCAGCAGCTAGGCAAGTGTATGGTATCTTTGTATGGTGATGGGGAAAAGTATGTTGGGAAAATCGATTCTGTTAACTGGTGAGATGGGTGCTGAGGCTTGTGGAGTTCGTCATCACAGTGATATACAAAAATGAGCTCAAACACAGGGACATTAACTGCCTTTCAAGAAACCCTTTCGTGGAATTTCGTTGCTTGTGGGACATCATCTGCGAAGTTAAAAATTATCACCCTTAATCCAGAAGACAAAAATGCAGAGACATTGTCCATGTCCTCCGTATGAAGTTCTACTACAGTCCTAAGGCAAAGGTTGACAGTGAAGGCATCTTATTGAAGAAAACTGAAGAGTCACTCGATGACTGCAAAGATGCAATGAGAAACTCGTTATACTGAAGAGGATGTGACAACACAACGAGGACGTGGGATCCACCAGTGCTACCATACATAGGACTAATGACCAGCGACCATTAATGTTTCTCCAGGAGAGGGAGCAATCCCTTGAGCTGAAATCACTTTGAAGATCATCATTGAAAATTTCTGTGCGTCAAACAGGTGGTTGAATCTTTTTAAAAAACATCATAATCTGTCGTTTCAAAATGTAAGTGGAGAGAGTGAGACTCTAGTCATTGAAAGTGTAAGCTGTTGGGAGAACATTACTTTATATTAACAGATAAATTTTCAGGCTTATGAAACTGGCTTCTTTTATCATTTTCTTCCTGCAAAATTGTGTTCTAGGAAGGGAGAAGAATGTCACGGAGGTAAATAGTGTGACAAGTGAAAAGTTTCCCCCACTATTAATTTCTAGGTGTTTCCAGAACACAAAAACGCTACTTTGTACTTAAAACAGAAGTCCCTGAGGATGATAAATCTTTGACTTTTCAGCCATTTAGATGCCAAGATGGGCACAGCAGGAAGGGAAAATGTACTTATGATTGACGTTTCGACTTTCTGAGGAATGCAAATGTTGTGTTGTTCCTCCAAACTGCACAAGTCATCTGCAGCTGCTGGACCTAAGCATAATTCACTCCGTTAATGTCAAATATAGAGTCGCAGCCATGTAGATGTCAACTTCATTCTTTGAGAAGATGAAACTGATAAGACTGATTATTGTGCAACCTATGCATATGGTTTTACCATCTGGAATTTTGTAGCCTAACACAAGATACTGTGTTAAATTGTATCACAAAGGCACATCTGGTACATCAATTGCTGTTGAAGATACTTCCGGAAGAAGACTGGAGTAGCAAAACCGATATTTCTGAAAATACAACATTCTAGGACATTGTTTTTTGTGTTGATGACACTCTGACTTCCGTAACTGAGAGTGGGGCAAGTGAAATGCCTATGATGGAACACAGATGGGAGGTGGCAGTGATGAAGAAGAAGAAGGAGAAGAAGAAAAGGGGGTGTTGCATCAAATTTTGCTGCTGACCAAGGAATTGGTACTGTGTGGAACTTTTTTTACTCTCTTAATGCAGATGAATTAATTAAAACTTATAACCAGCTGGAGCGACAACTTCTTTGACTATTGTATGCTAGGAGTTAAAAACAAGACTTCTTGGTATATAGAAAAAGGATGTGTTCTGTGAAAGTTGTGATAAATATATATTTACTGTATTTAAATTTTTTGCACAACATGTTGGTAATTTTGTAATTAAATAGCACTTACATCACCTAAATATACTTGAATTACGATTCTGGGTCACTCCTTCCATGTACTTTGACAAAGACCCTATTTATGGAAATAAAATTTGTGTTCCCAGAGATTTGTTGAAAACGTGGTTTACTGTATTACACCTGCACACACTTTTGTGTGAAGAGAAGACATTTGGAAAGTAGTGCTTTTACTTTTTTTTTTACTTTTTCTGTTTAAGGTGCTCCTACTGGCCCATACAAAGACAATGGTGATCATTGGCTGTTCCATGGGATTTATTATCCTCCCCTCCTTCGATCAGCAACTGTAAAAAAATTTATGGTTGGGTGAGTAATTGTGTTAATGTTTTTTTGCAACTGAATTAGACAATTTTTATATAAATTGTTCTGTATGATTTCAGATATGAAATGCTGGCACAGTGCCAACGTGATTTAACTCCAGAGCAGGCTGCAGAAAGACTAAGAAATTTGTCAGAAATACATTACAAACAACAATGATTTCAGCAGGAATGTACTTGTAATATACAAGCTCATCACAAATGTATTTGCCAAACTTGTTGCTTTATCCACAAAATCGTTTATTTGAGATGCTATTTGTAAAAGATTGTTTACAAAGATGTATTATTTAGCAATAAAAGTATAGTGAACATGTTGTTAATGAAGTTTAATGTATTATCTCATGCCCCCTGTTTTATATGCGTCGTGCACGCGTGCCCACACACACACACACACACACACACACACACACACACACACACACACACACACACACAAAGACTGGCTGTTCAGGCCAGACTGAAATTGAAGTGTGTTGAATGGGAGCAACAATCCATAGTGGAGCAGGGAAGGGGGAGGGCTAGCTGGGTATGGATGGGTGAAGGGGAAACAGGGCTGCCTGGTAGAGTGCTAGAGGTGGCAGACAAGGTTACCCAGTGCCACGTTGGGAGGCTGTGGGGAAGGCAGGGAAAGAATAAAGAGTGGAAAGGAGAGGAGCAGAAATGGGGGAAAAGATTAGTAGGTGCATTGGCAGAGAGCAGTGCACAGTGAGGGTGAGGAGGTGATAGGACAGAGACTGATGGGTGGAGGGTGTAAAGACAGTAGGAGGTTGAGATTGGGATGAATCTGTGAGTGAGCAATGTGTTGTGACTATAACTCCCATCTGCACAGCTTAGAAAAGCTGGTGATGGATGGGAGAATCCAGATGGCCCAGGTTGTGAAGCAACCATTGAAATGAAGCATGCTATGTTCAGCTGTGTGTTGTGAAACAGTGTGGTCCACTTTTCTCTTTGTTACCATTCGGCAGTGGCCATTCATCTTGGTGGATAGCTTATTGGTTGTCACATCAATATAAAGAACTGAGCAGTGATTGCAGCAGAAAAAATGGAAATGAGCGTATGGGATTGTTGGCTGGGAGGCCCCATCTGGGGAAGTTCGGTTGCTAAATGCAAGGCTTATTTTAGTCGACGCCACATTGGGCGACTTGCGTGCCGGTGGTGAGGATGAAATGATGATGAGGACAACACAACACCCAATGCCCGAGCAGAGAAAATCTCTAACCTGGCCGGGAATCGAACCTGGGCCCGCTTGCATGGGAGGCAAGCATGTTACCACCCAAATAAGCAGGCGCACATTGCAGCAGAGCTGGTACACGACATCACTGCTTTCACAAGTGCCCTGGCCTCTGATGGTAGGGGATAAGCCTGTGCCGGGACTGGAATAGGAAGTGTTGTGTGGGTGTATTGACAGATGTTGCACCAATGTCTTCCATTGAGGTATGATTCCTGTGACAAGGGGTTGGGATTGCGAGTGGCGTAGGAATGGACTAGGAAAGGTAGATTAGGTGGGCAACAGAACACCACTTCAGGAAGGGTAGCAAGAATCTTGGGTAGAATATCCCTCATATCACAGGATTATGACAGATAATCAGATCCCTCACGAAGGATGAAAAAAGTTCAGTTTCTCCAGTCTAGGATGGTACTGGGTGATGAGGGGGGCACTCGTATAGTTGGTTCTTGCAGGTGGTGGGAGGATTTGTGGTATGTGGAGGTATGGAACGGGAAATCTATTTGCAGACTAGGTCTTGGGGATAGTGCTTCTCTGTGAAGGCCTTTGTGAGACCCTCAGCTTACTGGGCAAGGAAACCGCCATCATTGCAGATATGCTATCCCATGGTGGCAAGGCTATGTGGGAGGGACATTTTTGTGTTGAAGGGATGGCGACGGTTGATATGCAGGTCATGTTGTTGGTTGGTGGTTTTGATGTGGACAGAGGTGTGGATCGAACCCACAGACACGAGGAGGTCAATGTCTAGAAAGGTGGCACACTGGATTGAGAAGAACCAAGTGAATTGAATGAGAGGCAAGGTGTTGAGATTGTGAAGGAATGAGCATAGGGTGTCCTAGCCCTGAGTCCAGATCATGAAGATGTCATCAGTGAACCAGAACCAGATTAGGGGTTTGGGGTTTTTGAGAGTCAAAGGAGATTTCCTCTTGACATCCCATAAACTTGTTGGCATAAGAGGGTGCCATGAAGGTGACCATGACAGTGTCAATGATATTGTTTGTATACCTTCCCTTCAGAGAACAAATAGTTGTGTGTGGGCATATAATTAGTGACTTGTATGAGGAATGAGTCTGGAGTCTGAAGAACATTGGGAGAGGTAGTGTTTAATAGCCACAAGACCACAGGCATGATGGACGTTGGTGTATAGGGAAGTGGCATCAACAGTTAAGAGAAGGGATCCGGGAGGTATAGGTGAGGCGACAGTTAAGTCAGTGAAGGAAGTGGTTGGTATCTTTGATGTGGACACTAGATTTTGGGCAACAGGTTGGAGGTGTTGGTCAGTGAGGACGAAAATTCTTTCAGTGGGAGCACAATAACCAGCTACAATGGGACATTGGGACTGTTGGGTTTGTGGATTTTGGGGAGCAAGCAGAAGGTGGGTGTGATAGGGTGAGGAGGGAAATGGATTTAAGGAAGAGGTTCTGAGAGGGGCCTAAGGCATTAAGTGAGGATTGGAATTTCTGTACCCATTCAGAAAAGTATCCCTTTTCGTACTAAAATCAAGTCCCACATTCTTATCTTCAAATGCTGCCTGAACTATGTAATCCTCCCCCCCCCCCCCCTCCCCATCGCCCCCACAGTGGCCTAACTACACTCATGCTCATAAATTAAGGATAATTGCAGAATTTGGAGCCACACAACGTGGTACTACACAAAATTTGCACTAATAGCATAGGCACATCGGGAACACACACGACAAAGACCTGTATGTCCATGATATTGGTGATAAGTTGAGAAAACTGTCCCGAAACACTTGTGCTACAAAACGCCACTTTTTCTTGCACATGTACCCCGACATCAATATGGGATATGATCACCACGCACACGTACACAGGCCGCACAACGGGTTGGTGTACTCTGGATGGGGTGGTCAAGCAGCTGCTGGGGTGTAGCCTCCCATTCTTGCACCAGTGCCTGTTGGAGCTCCTGAAGTGTCGTAGGGGTTTGAAGACATGCAGCGATATGTCGACCGAGAGCATCCCAGATGTGCTCGATGGGGTTTAGGTCTGGAGAACAGGCAGGCCACTCCATTCACCTGATATCTTTTGTATCGAGGTACTTCTCCACGATGGCAGCTCGGTTGGGCTGTGCGTTATCATCCATCAGGAGGAAGGTGGGACCCACTGCACCCCTGAAAAGGCGGACATACTGGTGCAAAATAACGTCCCGATACTCCCGACTTGTTACAGTTCCTCTGTCAAAGACATGCAGAGGTGTACATGCACCAATCATAATCCCACTCCACACCATTAAATAATGACCTCCATACAGATCCCTTTCAAGGACATTAAGGGGTTGGTATCTGGATCCTGGTTCACGCTAGATGAAAACCTAGCGAGAATCGCTGTTCAGACTATACCTGGACTCATGCGTGATCATAACCTGGGACCACTGTTTCAATGACCATATACTGTGTACCTGACACTGGGCTTTACGGGCTCTCATGTGACCAGGGATCAGTGGAATCCACCTTGCAGGTCTCCAGGCAAATAAACCATGTCTGTTCAGTCGTCTGTAGACTGTGTGTCTGGAGACAACTGTTCCAGTGGCTGCGGTAAGGTCCCAAGCAAGGCTACCTGCAGTACTCCGCAGCTGTCTGTGGGCACTGATGGTGAAATATCGGTCTTCTTGTGGTGGTGTACACTGTGGACGTCCCGTACTGTAGCGCCTGGACATGTTTCCTGTCTGCTGGAGTCTTTGCCATAATCTTGAGAACACACTTTGTGGCACACAGAGCACCCATGCTACGACCTGCTGTGTTTGACCATCCTCCAGTCACCCTAGCATTCTACTCCTCATAACTTCATCAATATGTGTTCTTTGAGACATTTTCAACACACAGTCACTATTAGCACGTCTGCACACTTGCTGCACCGTACTCTGACATGCACCAACACACCTCTGCGTATGTGGACTGCTGCCAGCGCCACCGTGCAACATCTGCAGATCAAATGCACTGCATGGTCATACCCCAAGGTGATTTAAATCTGCAAACCACCCACCAGAGTGTCGTTTCACCATGTAGCAGCATTATCCGTAATTTATGAGCATGATTGTATAAACATTCCTGTTTCTGGATCTTGCCCCTCCTGTCACTGTGACCTTCACCCTTTCAAGATTCCATCAGTCCTGTAAACTCCCCCCCCCCCCCCCCCCTTGGCACATGCATCCCACCTTTGCTCCTTTTGCAAGATAATGCTACTGTGCACTCACTACTACATACATCTCTGAAATTGATCCCTTGCACTCCAGCACCTGGAAGAGCACTCGAATCACCAGCATGCTGACATCCTAGTGCCACCTTGGCCTTCCAGTATACAACCCCTATCCTACCCACAGTGCACCTCCTCGTCAACACATTATATCATCTAGACATGCCTAACTGATCTTTCAGCTTGCAAGATTCCCCAAACCTCCCTTCAAACATTGCATTAAATCCAGAGCTGAATCAGTCCCAGAACAGTGTTGTTAACTGTTCCACGAAGACCCTCAGCCCACAGAAGTTTCAGTCCTATCCAAAGGCATTGCCTTCAGCCCTACATCCGAATTTAACCATGTTGGACTTGTCAAAGACTTCCTCTCCTTTTCCCAAGCACTGCAATGTAAACACTTCTTTGCCACCAATGCCCCCAACCTAATCCCAACATTGAACCCTGCCGCTCCCAGTTCATACCATGATCTAACCACAATTGCCCCCTCTTCCACCTAACCACCAACTGGTCGCCTTCCAAGAATTCTTTACCTCCAACTTGGCATCACCATCCTTCCCCATGCCCCTTCCCAAGAACACCAACCTTTCAGCAGAAGAGAAGACAGCCATACACGTTCTCAAAACATATACTCTGCACACCCATGTTTTACATGCTCCCCAAATTCCACAAACCCAACAATCCTGGATGCTCATTGTTCCTAGGTATTCAGCTCCCACTGAAAGAATTTAGATTCTTATTGACCAACACCTCCAACCTGTTGCCCAAAATCCAGCCTCTGACATCAAAGATAGCAACAACTTCCTTCATCAACTCTTCACCATCCCACCCCCTTTACCTCCTATATCTGTACTAGTCACTATTGATGCCACTTCCCTATACAATATCCCTGATGCCCATGGTCTTGCCAGTATTGAACACTACCTCTCCCAATGTCCTTCAGACTCCAAACCCACTACCTCATTCCTCATACACCTTACTAATTGTATCCTAACACACAACTACTTCTCCTTTGAAGAGAATGCATATAAACAAATCTGCAGTACTGCCATGGCTGCCGGCATTGCCAACCTGTTTGAGGGCTGTCTAGAGGAACCCTTCATAGCCTCCCAAAAACCCCAAACCCCTGATCTTGCTCATGTTCATTGATAATGTCTTTATGATCTGGACTTAGGGTCAGAAAACCCTATGCTCATTACTCTACAACTGCAACAGCTGTCCCATCCACTTTACATGGTTCTTCTTGATATAACATGCCACCTTCCTGGACATTGACCTCTTCCTCTCTGAGGCCTCTATCCACACCTTTTCCCACATTAAACTCACCAGCCACCTACAGTACCTGCATTTTGACAGTTGCCATCCCGTTCACACCAAAACAACCATTCTGGACAGCCTAGCCATCTGGGAATGGCGTATCTGTAGTGACGGCAGCTCCCTTGTCAAGTATGCTGAGGGTCTCACAAAGGCCTTCACAGATAGGCACTAACCCATAGACCTAGTCAGCAAACAGATTTCCCATCACATATTCCCACACACCCCAAATCCTCCTCCCCCCCCTCGTCCTCAAGTACCAGCTACAAAGGAGTCCCTCCCCCCCCCCCCCCCCCTTGACACCAAATACCCGGACCCCGGACTGGAACACTGAACCACTTCCTTGGTCAGGGATTGGGTTATCTAACATCATGCCATGATATAAGGAACATCAAATCCAAGATCCTTCCCACCCCTCGCAAAGTTGTGTTCCACCACCCACCCCTATCTCCACATCCTACTCCATCCCTATGCCACTCCCAAACCCAACCTCTTGTTACAGGGATCATATCCCTGTGGAAGAGCTTGGTACAAGACTTGCCAAACCACCACACCCTATGTAATGTGCAATTGACCAGTAGATGTTAAGAGAGAGAGACCCACCAGTATAAAGGGAGATATGGAATGTTAATGTTCGTTAACAGGACACATCATAAAATAGTTGCCTGTGTAGGGAAACAGTTTGATTAGAAAGTCTGTGTGATTGCTCCATTCCTTACTGTAAGTTTTCATCGGAACATCAGAGTAATTCTAATGGAACATAGTCACACACCCGTTCCTCGCACACCTTTTTAACTGAATATCTACTTCACGTAAACAATGCACTTCTGACATGTTTTGGAAGAGGGAGCTGCCATACAGTTCTCCATGCAGTAGCACAGGTAAAGAATTTTGAATGCAATAATGGTTTAGAAAAGGAATGCACAGACCGTGGTCCATCATTGATCTGATGGTGGTCCAGCCGCAATGTTCGTTCTCGTAATTGACTCCTTGTATCTATCATTCCCTCCCAAAAAGGAGAGGGTTGGCCCACGTAGAACTTGGTTCTTTAGAGAATACATTGTTGTAACTATTTCTTAAATAAAGTGAATAAGTGTGAAATAAATGAGAACAAATTATTTAAAGGTTTTTTTTTTTTAATTCCTTGCATTCCTTACCTATTCACAGTGAGGGGTTTGTGGCCAGCAGTACTGCAAATTCTGTACACCTCCTGGCTTATAAAGCTGCTGTTCACATGGAGACCCTAGGATCGCAGTCAGTTCTAAAAACAATAAAGTGACCAGTGAGGTGACTTTACTTCACCAAGCCAGTCAACATGAGGTGTGGCTACTGGCTGTGTCCTGCCAGGTCATTGTTGTTGACATTGTCTTTTACATACCAGATTAAATTCTACTTAATGCTTGCTTATGGAGGTATATGCCCAAAAACATATAAAATTCTTAAATAAAAGGGTGTGGCTACATATACTGATGTGTGTCAATTGATTTTAATAAGCATGATGTTGATGCAGAAAGTCTAACACAGGATCATGCCATAGCCAATAGACATTCAAACATTCCAACAGTTATTTGCTGTGTTGAAAGGATTAAAATCACATCAGTTTCTGATGTATCATGATGACTTAATTGTCTTTTCAAGGAATATGCAGTAGCATAGACAACGACCGAGGGAAGTGTTCAAGAGGTTGCTAATTGCCCATTTGACACCAGTCACGGAAAAATATCACTTTGCCCTGGAAGAAGTCACTATTTAGGACACAACATTAAAGAGAACAGTTTGAGGACTGATCCTACATTAATACAAGCAGTGCAAGAGTTTCTGGTACCAGGAACAACCAAGGAGTTACAATCTTTTATGAGTCTCAGTAATTAATATACACTCCTGGAAATTGAAATAAGAACACCGTGAATTCATTGTCCCACGAAGGGGAAACTTTATTGACACATTCCTGGGGTCAGATACATCACATGATCACACTGACAGAACCACAGGCACATAGACACAGGCAACAGAGCATGCACAATGTCGGCACTAGTACAGTGTATATCCACCTTTCGCAGCAATGCAGGCTGCTATTCTCCCATGGAGACAATCGTAGAGATGCTGGATGTAGTCCTGTGGAACGGCTTGCATGCCATTTCCACCTGGCGCCTCAGTTGGACCAGCGTTCGTGCTGGACGTGCAGACCGCGTGAGACGACGCTTCATCCAGTCCCAAACATGCTCAATGGGGGACAGATCCGGAGATCTTGCTGGCCAGGGTAGTTGACTTACACCTTCTAGAGCACGTTGGGTGGCACGGGATACATGCGGACGTGCATTGTCCTGTTGGAACAGCAAGTTCCCTTGCCGGTCTAGAAATGGTAGAACGATGGGTTCGATGACGGTTTGGATGTACCGTGCACTATTCAGTGTCCCCTCGACGATCACCAGTGGTGTACGGCCAGTGTAGGAGATCGCTCCCCACACCATGATGCCGGGTGTTGGCCCTGTGTGCCTCGGTCGTATGCTGTCCTGATTGTGGCGCTCACCTGCACGGCGCCAAACACACATACGACCATCATTGGCACCAAGGCAGAAGCGACTCTCATCGTTGAAGACGACACGTCTCCATTCGTCCCTCCATTCACGCCTGTCGCGACACCACTGGAGGCGGGCTGCACGATGTTGGGGCGTGAGCGGAAGACGGCCTAACGGTGTGCGGGACTGTAGCCCAGCTTCATGGAGACGGTTGCGAATGGTCCTCGCCGATACCCCAGGAGCAACAGTGTCCCTAATTTGCTGGGAAGTGGCGGTGCGGTACCCTACGGCACTGCGTAGGATCCTACGGTCTTGGCGTGCATCCGTGCGTCGCTGCGGTCCGGTCCCATGTCGACGGGCACGTGCACCTTCCGCCGACCACTGGCGACAACATCGATGTACTGTGGAGACCTCACGCCCCACGTGTTGAGCAATTCGGCGGTACGTCCACCCGGCCTCCCGCATGCCCACTATACGCCCTCGCTCGAAGTCCGTCAACTGCACATACGGTTCACGTCCACGCTGTCGCGGCATGCTACCAGTGTTAAAGACTGCGATGGAGCTCCGTATGCCACGGCAAACTGGCTGACACTGACGGCGGCGGTGCACAAATGCTACGCAGCTAGCGCCATTCGACGGCCAACACCGCGGTTCCTGGTGTGTCCGCTGTGCCGTGCGTGTGATCATTGCTTGTACAGCTCTCTCCCAGTGTCCGGAGCAAGTATGGTGGGTCTGACACACCGGTGTCAATGTGTTCTTTTTTCCATTTCCAGGAGTGTAGAAGGTTGTTGTGAGGGGATTTGTGAATATAGCACCACAGTTTACAGAATTTTTGGAAAAGGGTATTAAGTTCATGTGGTCAGAGCAGTGCAAAGGAGTGTGTGTCAAAAATGGTTCAAATGGCTCTGAGCACTATGGGACTTAACTTCTGAGGTCATCAGTCCCCTATAACTTAGAACTACTTAAACGTAACTAACCTAAGGACATCACACACATCCATGACCGAGGCAGGAGTCGAGCCTGCGACAGTAGTGGCCGCGCGGTTACAGACTGTAGCGCCTAGAACCGCTCGGGCACTCCGGCCGGCGAGTGTGTGTCACATTGAAAAAGGTGTTAACATTGAGTCTGGTGTTGGTGTTTCCAGACATTTAGAAAGAATTCATATTGTCATGTGATGTATCAAATCAATTTCTTGGGTGTGTTCTGACTCATGAGATTGAAGGTTAGGAAACTTCCATTTTCTTCCCTTTTTTTTCCTTCATTGAGTCAATTGAACAGAGCAGCGAGTAGTTATCCTACAACAAAGAGTGAGATGCTTAGCTCGGTGTACAGAGTAACATACTTCCAGTATTACCTGAGTGATGGAAAGTTCGAGGTAATGACAGACCATGCTGCTTTGAAGTGGTTACCAGGTGTGAAAGAACCAACCAGTAGACTGATGAGGTAACCATTAAAAATCAGTGAATTTGACTGCGAAATAATCCCCAAACTGTGGGGAAACACATGGAAATGCATTTGGGTTGAGCAGGAAGATAGCGGTAATACAAACTCAGGGTCAGGACCTTGAGGAATACCGGACTACACAGAGTACCAAAAAGGAATGTAAACGATACCACAAATAGCAACAGTTCAGTGTGCGTGATCGATTGTTTTGTCAGACTAAGTAACTACTACGGTGGTTGAGCTGGCAGTATTGAAGGATGTAGCGCTCTTGAATTTCATGATACATATACTTCCATCCATTGCAACATCGTGCATCAGGGTTATGCTGACAATCCCACTTCTGATACCTCTCTCGAGAGTGCAGTTGCACTCGGGGGGGGGGGGGGGGGGTGATATGCTGGTAGGCGCAATGGAAACACTTTTGACCATAGAGAATTCCTGTGTTTAATTCCCATACATCATGTGTTGCACGCCAATGAGGTGAACATGCCTCAGTCGGTTGTCCCTGGCCATCACTGACATTGGGTGACGGCTTCTGCTCTGGGTGCTATGTAGGCATCCTGTGGTGCTGATGGAATGCGTGGCCTTTGCAGACCATGGCCACGAAGTCAGCAGCGATCTACTTTCCTCAGTGCTGTGAAGGCCCCATTTGCCTTTGACTCCACACGTGTTTACCTCGGCAGCACATGGAGCTGTCTGTGTAAGGTTTCTGACTTCTGGCAAGAGTCAGACAGTAGCTGGTGCTGAGGCACTAAGTTTCATTAGGAATTCATTGCTGGTGGCAGCAGTTATGGACGGTAGGCTGGTTCGACCTTGTCGCCAACTCCTGTAACGAACTTAGTGCTAGTGTCAGGTGCAACCTTGTCTTGAACCTATAATTGCTGCTAGTTATACCTAGTTGTCTTGATGCATGGCGTGGCCATTGGCATCATGGTGGTGGTGATGTACTATGGCGACAATACAATTTCCTCTGCCTCGAAACCAAGGCATATTTCTATTGCTCCAATACACATTTGTTTCGCTAAAACCTGGCCCCTAGTTATGTTGTCCATAATAAGTGACTTGCCATGATTTGGTGACATTGACCCACCTCCCACAGTCATTACCGCCGTGCGCTGCAGTTTTCTACTGACCGTGGCTAGCCTCTCCTTGCTATCCCTGTATGTGTGTATGTTAATCTGAACCATATGTCGCCACACTTGTGGGTACCAAACTGCTGCTGTTAATGCATTGCGTCATGGCAGCTTTTTCACAACTTATTATTTTAGCTAAAAACTGGTAGGTGCGTCACACTGCCCCACTCCAAGGAGAAGAACCAGCCCCTCAGGTCTTATTTGGGCCAGGTCTCCTGCTAAGAATATTCCCCCCCCCCCCCCCCAATCCATAAGTAAATATAGTTACCGCTACACCAGTTACTCCTACCCAAGGTATATAGAAAAAGCAGGTAGGCCATTCTGGCCCCAAGTGAGTAAAAAACTCCCAGACCCCCTTGCGCGCTTTGACGTCATGGAGAGGACGCTGCAGTGCTGTGCATTCAGTGGAACACGTAAGTGGTAGTGTACATCCAATGAAAGTAATTTGTTTTGAGACACGTCATGAGCAAGGGTCATTGTAACTGTGCCGTGGCACATTGCATTAATACTGCTCGAACGACGACGGACGTTATTTATCACGTTTTTTCCAAAGATGAGCACTTTCAACGTGAATGGATAGTTAGATGCAAACGCAAGGACAAAGTGAATGTAAAACGGCACGAGTGTGTTCAGCTCATTTTCGGTCTGACGATTATGAACAGGATCTGAGAAATGAGCTTCTAAGGTTACTTTCAAGAAAGGAGTTATTACCAACAACAATCCCCTGCATAAACATTCCGGGCTGGCATGGAGAAGAAATTGCGGAACGCGGTGATGCAAACGAAAGGGTAAGACGTCTGCACATACATAACACTTTAAATAATTGAAACTGAAAAATAACCGTAATACAAACGTATTCACATAAATGCTACGCTTTTTGGCGCATTACTATATTCCTTTACGGGAGTGAATGACTCACTATATAGTACAGGCAATAAATAATGTTGCTCAGGTGTATTTGCTTTTCCTCCTGGATATAATAGCTTCATTTGTCGTAGAAATACCCGTTATTTTTACATATTCTCGATATGTTAACTATTTTAAAGCTAGTATATAATTCAAATGACAAAATCAGCATATTTCGCGTAATTTGTTTAGATTACTTCTGTAAGAATAGCTGATACTGACAAGTTGACTTTGTAGCGTGGTGGTATGGTTTCAGATTCCTGTGTGGGAGTTTATCACTTCGTATGCCTGTATATCGATAGGGTAGCATGGAGAGCTGCATCAAACCAGTGTCAGGACTGAAGACCACAACAACAACAACAACAACAACAACAACAACCTGTATATCCTCTTCAATTTCTATTTTTACATTTTATGAATTTAAGCTATTGTAGCCGCTTATGCCACTGATATTTTATCGCTTTTGTCAATTTATCTGATTTTTAGTGAGAAATTATTCCAGTTGCCCAGTACTTATTAAAATTTTTTATGAATAGTATGCCTACTCGGTAAATAATTTTAGGAATAATAAAAGTAAAATTAAATTCATTCCTTAGGGATCTGGAAGTTGTGCACAACGCTGTGGAGCAAGAAGTTTGCAAAAGCGAGCTTTGACGACTAGAAACTGTCACCGAAAAAAAAGAAAGTCGACTGAACCACATGTACAGATTGCGTTCATGAACTCACTGAAGTAGTGAATAAGAATTTGGAAATTAAGGAACTGAGGGCCGAGATTGAACTTTAAAAAAAACTGAATGCATAGAAAGAAGCGGCACTAAAAAAAAATGTGATGCAGCCTTACGAAGTAAAACGAACGATCTCCGACGTGTTCTTTCGTTGAAGCGGGCAGAAAAGTCAAATTGCACAAAAGTGTAAATAGTGTATTTGTCAAAGTGTTTTACACCGGCGCAAATAAGATGCCTATTAAACGAAAATAAAAGGGTAACGTGGAATTCAGGGGACATTGCCCATGCATTGACTTTAAGAGCCCTGTCACCTAAAGCATACACTTATTTGCGAAAGCGAAAAATCCCTTTACCGTGCATGGCAACCCTTCGGAAATGGACGAAGGAATTTAAATGCAGACCGGGAATTCTTGAAGATTCCTGTGTTTATTGAAAGCCAAGTCACACACTTTTACTACTCAAGAGAGACTAGCAGTTCTGACATTTGACGAAATGAATGTTGATGGCCACATATGTTACGATTCGTCTGAAGACGTAGTAGTCGGACCACATTCCAATGTACAAGTCTGCATGATACATGGGTTGTGTAAGCAGTTGAAACAACCATTTTATTATGATTTCGACACTGTGATGACTAGTAATTTGCTTCAGAGCATCATTAAGGCAGTTGAGGAATCAGGAATCAGTGTTGTTGCTGTGACGTGTGATATGGGCGGAAAAAATATAAAAATTTGGAAGGAACTGTCTGTCATTACAGAAAGAACTTATTTTGTAAATCCAGCAGACGACACCAGGAATGTATGGGTTTTATTCGATGTACCACATCTGTTAAAGCTATTACGGAACCATTTCTTGGATACAGGCATTACGGTACCTGATGGATCCAAAATATCTAAGGCAGCTGTACAGGAACTTTTAAAGCATCAAGAGTGACTTAACGATAACACACCACATTAGTGAAGCTCACTTAAACGTAACTGGACGAGCAAGGCAGAATGTACGGATGGCAGCGCGCCTATTTTTACGACGAGCAGCTCAGGCTTTGAAGTATGTTTTTCATAAAGGTGTTGAAAATAATTTTATTGAACTCGTTAACGACGTCTTTGATGTCCTGAACTCTAGAGTTCCAAAAGATGAATGCTCACCCCTGCGTAGTGGGTTTGGAATGAATCTCACAATTCAAGAAAATACTTTCAAGAGGTTCTTAGATATCTGTTCAACAATGCACGTTAGTGCCAAAGAAAGAATGTTGCCTTTCCCAAAAGGTTTCATAACTTCAATAAAATCTCTCTTTGGTCTTTTCGAAAGTCTGAAAAGTATGAAAGTTAGCTATATATTAACTTGTAGACTGAATCAAGATTGCCTGGAAAACTTTTTTTCTAGGGTACGAGGATTAGGTATTTTTTATAACAATCCTACACCTTTTGAAGTGCCGTAAGGAACAGAATACGTCTCCTTATACTGACGGGTAATGCAAGTACTATTTCTTTGTTTGGGAAAACGCCAGTTACTAAAGAATTAAACACAGAATCTTCCCAGTGTGACGTCGACCCGGATTCTGCATCCCTAAGTTTCATTTCCAGTGAGCTCTGTGTAAATGTTGTTGACGAAGCGCCGCTACGAGAAATCCCATAAACTGTGAATGTGGCAGAAAATTTACTGACAGATGTGGTAACAATAGGGAATGACTCTGTAATCTCAGATGTTCTTCCAGATGCGGTATAATACATTGCAGGCTATATTGCATTTAAGTGCCACAACATTGATAAATCACTAAGCTTTCCAGCAGCAAAAAGTGAAGGAGATCATGCTGCAGACTGAATATCAATTATATCTCGTGGTGGTCTTTACACTCCAACGCCAGCTTGGCAAAACAGAGTGTGTCAGTTTGAAGAAGAATTTGCTGATTTTCACGGAAATGGAGTGTGTAAACAAAAAAATGTCGTAAAGTCTCTGTGCTCTATTTTAAAACAAAAGTTTCCTGAGGTTCATGGAGCAGTTATTACGCATTACGTAAAAACGAGAACATTTATAACTATTAGACATCTCAATCAAGATGCAAAGTTGGAAGAAATGAAGAAATGTGCCGCAAAGAGGAAGCAGTTATGGATTACATCTCAATCAAGAAGCAAAGTTGGAAGAAATGTGCCGCAAAGAGGAAGCAGTTATGGATTGCATCGTCGTCCGGTAAATGGCAGTAGAAACAGACTACATTAACATGTGCTTCTTCATCAAACGAGCGAGTTATTTTTCATCTTAATTATCATTTATTTACTCTTAATGTGTACAAAACCCTTGTTTTGACTTGTACAGATGCGTATCGAACGAAACCGAAAGTAAAATGAACAAGTAACATGGCACTAAGTCTGTGAAGTGGCGCATTTGTCGTGTAAGCATACGGCTGCGATGCCCTAGGGTCCTCGTCGTGACGTCACGGCGCTCCACCCAATAGCAAGCGTTTTCGCCTGAGTGCCCCCCCCCCCCCCTCGACTCCAACCTACTACACAATTACCATATTAATCCTGAACCTAGCAATCTAGTCTCCATACCTCATTCAGGGAATTCAGGCCATGGGAACTCGAATCGTCGCTGAATTAGGTTTTTGAATGACTCATCGTCTCAGTTGCGTAAAGGATAAGCCAAACAAAATCAGAGTCAATGACATTAGGAATTGCGTCACTGAAGGACACAGTTACTTGATGTCTGCTATCCTGATGCTGCCTTACATGCTGCAACAATTGTTTTACTGTGATTCGCTGTTCTACCACGGCTATCATCTGAGTCCATGAATGGTGCAGGCTGGGTTACCAAGCATCATTCACGATGGTAATGTTCTGTTTGCACAACATCTGTAGAGGTTTGTCTGGCCAATACAGATGTGGCTGTGATATATTCAACAGAGTACCTCACATCATTATGGCCGGTAAATGAAACGTAGCTTGCATAACATCACACTTAGAACCGTTGATCAACAACCCACTACCTTGCAATTCTAAACGCCTTCCTTCTGTGAGTTTTCCTTCCTCATAATAACTGGCTGCAGCTAATATGTTGTCATATGCCAGCTATATTCGATGTAAACCTGCTCTCTGGAAATACTGTGATGGTTTGAGCACCTCTTTCTGACATGGACGTCGCTCTGCTCTGTCTCTGAACAGGTGCATGATACATTTAATTCCACCTGTTGCATCCTTACATGTCGGTGTATGGCCATTTCACTGATACTGCTTAAGTCCACTCCAGTCATTACCATGTTTCGATCCCAGTCTTTCTTATGAGTGCTGCAGGCGCAGTGTTCCGGTAACAAATGACCTAAATCTATCAACACTTCACGTCCTAACAGTTGACCTGCATAAAATAATTTGTCACCAGTACACGCAGGTGAACCAGATAATGATAATTCAGGTCGCAAAGAATAACAGGTAGCCAGGAAGCGGAGCTGGTAACGGAATCGTAATAACAGTGTTAGTCAGCCTCCATTAATGGCAGAAATTGTCACCTTAGCTGAGCGTAGTGCTGCCGCAGTGCAGGAAATTCCAAGGCATTCCCTCCAATTTGTCTTCCGTTCCTCAAATGGTGCATGCTGGTTTACCAACGGAACATCACGATCCACAGGACTTTTTTGCACCATGGTGCCAGAAACCCTGTAGTACTGTTTTCCCTAGAGGTAGAAAAATTAACCACAATATAGTGTGGTGAATGACATTCCAACTAATCTGAATACACAAAATGAAGTAATACACTACGTCATTTCAGCAAAGTTGAAGCTCATCCCTTCTAAGCTGATGACTTTGTTCTTATTTGGAACAGCTCACAGTCCGATTTGATTTGAAGAGAACAGCAAAGTTTTGTCTTTCGTTTGACGGTCCTTACACAGTAAAAAAAGCCGTAGGAGACCATTCATATTTACTAGAAGATTCTGGAAAAGGTTCTGAAAAAGGTTTTCTGGATATACCTATAAGCAACCTGAAGAAATTTTTCAGTTGAGCGAAGAGATAGAGTAAAGACATCTTTTATCTACTAGATACTTCAACCTATCGTTGTAGCTTAGGAGACATATTTAAATGAGTGTCTGGTTATCAAAATATCATATCAACAGCGCTGCTTTGCATTGTGAGAGTATTGTTCACGTTATTATTTGTTTCAGTCGTTCTTGTGTTACTCTATAGCAAAAAGTATTAGATCAGACGGGCTGCTGCAACATTGCGTCTTGAAATAGCCATTATTTTGTCCCAGGTCATAGGGAGTCCTTCAAATCCAAAACTGGTTTCATTTAATTCTAATACTATAAGGTCTAATGTTCCCATAGAGATGGTTTTGTTTATGAGTGTGTGTAGGCAGAGTACCACAAGTCTGACCTTTCACGTCCTTGTTTAAAATTCCGGTCTACACCAACATAACTCCAGGTAGTCCATCTCCCTCAGAAATTACTGCACCAGTTTGGATACGACCCAAATGTTGTGTGTGACAGCTGAGGCACACCAGTCTTCTTCAAGAACCTGGAGAAAGCATATGGTTTTGCCTGCAAAGTGACTGATAAGTTAGGAAAGTGATTAGCTACTGAAGGAAGCTCTGGCACTAATGTACAGAACTTTTACTCCTATCAGAATGGCGTCCTTACTGATCTGACATATTCCAGAAATCAATGGGGAAGACAGAAAACTTTCATTGTCACAATAATAAACTTGTTGACCCTTCCCAACGCAGACTAACTCCATTGCCTCATGTCGCCGAGTCTATACGCTGAGAGAGCAGCTAGTATTAAAATTTATTTGTATTCTCCGCCAAAATTTTTAGTTATAGAAAGGTATATGTCGTATTCACCAAATACTTTGTCCACAGCTCGTGGTCTAGTGGTAATCGTTGCTGCCTCTGGATCACAGGGTCCTGGATTCGATTCCTGGCTGGGTTGGGGATTTTCTCCGCCCAGGGACTGGGTTTTTGTGTTGTCCTCATTGTCTCATCATCATTTGGGAAGTGCCGAGACTGGACATGGAAAGATATGGAAGTTGTACAGGCGCTGATGGTCACGATGTTGAGCGCCTCACAAACCAACATCATCATCACTACCACCACCACCACCACCACCACCACCACCACCAATTAAATTTGGTGGCCTACACAGAAAACAGCTGCTGTATTGAGGTGGAATGCTCGCACACGCAACTGTCTGGTCACTAGGTAATGCTGTACTTAAAAATGCAGAATGCTAAACAAGCTACAATTATTTATATAAATAATGTACTTCAGTTTGAACAAAAGGTGTGACACAGATTTAAAAGCTCTATACACTGCTCTAAACTAACACAGTGAACAATGACTAACTACTAACATAATAGCTGTTCAGCCTGGACAGCCGTCAGTGACACTTTCTGTGTTCAGGCAGGTAACATTCGGCGTCGTTTGTAGCGACAATGACACAAAAAAAGGCTCACCATGAAGGAGTTAGGCAAATTAGTTCAAAATCGATAGTCATACAGGTGTCGACAGAAAAAGCAAAATTTTAAACTTTTGCGGTTAATGGATGAATATGACACTGACAGGCAGTATCACTGTGCAGTTGGCAAGGGAAGGTGAACAGGGGATAGGTCGATACCAGGACATAAAGTCTTTTGAGAACTTCGTTCCGTGTACTCAGCTGGACAGTAACAATGCCTCCCAGACAGGTGTGTCAACAATATACACAGATGTCTGCATTTGAGAGAGAAAAAAAAAAAAAAAACAGTTGGAGTAAGCAATGAATCGTTCATAATTTGAACAGCAGAGCTGCCACTAATCGATGGTGTTGCCAAGAATGTGTGAACCATAACCGAACACAGTGTGAAGAAGGAAGTAGTCGACCTAGAGAGAGGACAGAAAGTGAGAACGGAGGAATCGTCAGAGAGGCACTCAGAATCCCAGATTTATCATTATCATCGATCTAATGTGCAACTGGTGCTTCGGCAACAACAAGGATCTTTAATAGGGGAGTGACAGAAAGTGGACTGAGCACACAACACCCCTTGTACCAACTACCATTGACCTCTGTACATAAACAAGCCCATCTGCAGTGGTGTCGAACACATTCGGCCTGTAATCTCATCGACTGGGGTATAGTTGTGTTCAGTGATGAGTCCCACTTCGAACTGGGCCCCGAAGACCAGCCAAGACATGTCTGGAGACGCCTCAGACAACAGTGGCATCCTAAGCTGACTCTCGCCCGCCATTCAGACTGATATCTGGACTGGTGGTCCCCACTTCATCGCTACCTCGGAGATCTTGTGTCCCATCGCTCGTGCGCCGACTATAACACCACATTCAAACTCACATAAATCTTGATAACCTGTCATTGTAGCAACTGCGCCAGACATCTGTTGTCATATATAGGCGTTGCCGGTCGCAGCGCCGTCTTCTGCCTGTTTACATATCTCTGTATTTGAATACGCATGCCTATACCAGTTTCTTTGGCGCTTCAGCGTATTTAACGTTTTTAAATGAAACTGAGGCTATATACCAATTTTCAGCTTTCTGAGTCTACCACTTCGCGCCTTCAATTTTTCGTAAAAATGCCGATTTTGAACAAAATATTGCTCTGATCAGGTTGCCACCTGTAACTTTTAATTGTCACATGCATTTGCGTATTCTGACCCATTTATAGGTTTCTTGTTTTATTACTGAGCGCCATTTATATTTTCTTAAAACCGTATATTTTGACTAACGCTCTTAAATTATGATGCAGTTCTTGGTAGATTAAGCACAGGCACATTATGATGACGAGGCAGTAGTAGTTGTAAACTGTGGTAAGCCCTTGCACACTCGCTCGCCTCTGTACCTCAGCACTCTTTCACCACATCATCTCCTATGTATTCTTATGAAAATTTTTTGTAAACAAGTGATGTTACTATGGCTGACCTATTTTAAATGAAATTTCTTTTCGGTAAATTTTCCTTAATACGCACCCACAAAATTAACCACACTCCCCCCCACATATAGATGGGCTATCAAGAAGTGCTGCGTTATGCAGGTGATTTATACCATAAAGATGAAGATATACAACACTATCATCTGCCCCATAGTACTGTACGGTGCAGAAAGCTGGACGCTTACAACGAATGAAAGAGAAAAACTGAATGTTTTCGAAAGAAAAGTAATGAGAAAAATCTGGGGACCTGTGTTGGAGAATGGCGTATGGAGAATTCGAAACAACAATGAAATTTATCATTTAATGAACCAACCCACTATCATCCAGAAATTAAAAAGGAGGAAAGTGCAATGGGCTGGACATGTGGCCAGAATGGAGAACAACAGAATCACCAAGAAATCATTTGAAGGAACTCTCCAGGCAACAAGACCATTGGGCCGACCTCGTACAAGGTGGAAAGATGACACAGAGAAGGACATCGCAGCATTAGGAATTTCCGCAGGGTGGAGAGAGGCTGCGAAGGATAGAAGGCGGTGGAAGCAGATCGTTGATGCAGCGCGTGGTCTACAGGGCCTGTGATCGCTGAGAAGAAGAAGAAGAAGATTCCGATTCCCTGGATAACTCAGCACTTCTTGATAGCCCATCTGCCAACAGATTGTCCTTCCCTTGGATTTATTTAACATCAAGGTCGAACTGCTAAAGATACATAGCGCATCTTGATAGTCTTGGATGCTCAATTTGCAAATTTTTGAAAATGTAAGTGCTTGTGATGACTATATAATATCACCTTGTGGCCTACCAAGTAATACTCAAACTTTTGCGTACCAAACACAATAACCAGTGCCTCTAATTCCAAAATTCCATCATTTCGCTCAGCAAGCTGTAGAGAACGACTAGCAAATGCAATTGTTTTGTGTACCTTTTTGTCGCCTTCTGTTTCCATCTGAAACACCTCAGCTGCGATCCCGTAACCACTCGCGTTAACTGACAAACAAAAAGTTTTTGAAAAATCTGGATAGTGTAATAGTGGAATACTCAGCAAACAGTTTTTTAATTCTTTAAAAGCGGACTAACACTCTTCTGTCCACACCCATGGGGTATTCTTCTTCAACATTTGGAGTAGACAAAGTGCATTAAACAAGCTATCTTTTGCAAAACGGCAGTAGAATCCGAACATACCGAACACTGATCTAAGTTGCTTTCTACTCCTGGGCGCTTCAAACTTTTTAGTGACTGAGAATTTGGAAGGATCGTGTAATATACCATTCCTCTTAATTTCATGGCCTAAAAACTTTATTTTGTTTCTAATACACTCAGTCTTCTCGAGCTTTAATTTCATACCTCCTTTTTCTATAGCTTCTAGCATCCTGTCTAGTAGACCTACATGTTCTTCTCACGTGGAAGTTGCCAACAGTATATCGTCTACACAAATAATCACGTGGTCTAACAATTCCTGTCTCAATATATGAGCCATCACTCTTACAAAGACACACACAGAAATATTTAATCCAAATGGAACTGCTTTATTTTGGTAGCACTATTCTTCATACAAAAAGGCTTTATACTTACGAGATTCTTTTCACAGGGGCAAATTCCAGTATCCACATGTTATGTCCATTGACGTAAGATACGTAAAGTATCGAAAGTTTTGTATCAGTTCGTCCATATTTTGAGGGTAGTCACTCTCTCTTATCACAATCTCATTTAGCAACGTGCGTCAAGTGCTAATCTGACGCTTCCGTCACGCTTAGGACAACAAGAGGACTGTTATATTCACTCACTGCTTGCTCATTGACACTCGATGCCAAGAGATGTTGAATTTCTTTTCCAACAGCTTCCTTTTTCGCAACATGTATCTGATACGGTTTCTTGAAAAGTACCTGTCCAGGCTTTACATTCAAACGGCATTCATAGCCTTTAATTTCACCAGGCATATTTGAGAATACTTTGTTCATCAGAAATTTGATCTATTGACTGTACCTTAGCCACCATTTCTTCCAGGATATAGTTTACTTCCACAATAGCATGTTGCACAACATTCCCGAATTCACTATCCTCCCGCAAATATCCCTCATTCTGCACTACCATAATAAGCAGTTCCCATGCATCATTATTACTGCCCATCTAATTACCTATGAAAGGCTCCGTAAACACTCTAGACTCTGGTAAAGTCAACGCTAAACAAGTTCATTGAGTATCTGGTGTGAGTGGAAAGAGTAGCTGCTGTTGAGGAGTAGGTGCAGAACAAGAAGAGTCCTATAAATAACCGAAATTACAGTGGGAACGTAAACGTTAGAAGTATGGAAGTTCAGAATACACGATTTAATTATCGTAGTTCAGTCTGCGGTAGTGGTGAAGGAGGTAGACAGCCACCACACTTTCGCGATAATTGTTATAATGAAGGCAGAAATATAAGTAGTGTACCATTGAGACAAGGCGGAGAGCAGAATGCTACCCAACCTGATTCTGAATCGAATGAACACAAGTGCTGTGTGGTAAATTAAGTCCCATCTATGAGGAAACTGGCGCTCAAAAATGGTTCAAACGGCTCTGACCACTATGGGACTTAACATCTAAGGTCCTCAGTCCCCTAGAACTTACAACTACTTAAACCTAACTAACCTCAGGACATCACATACATCTGTGCCCGAGGCAGGATTAGAACCTGCGACCGTAGCGGTCGCGCGGTTCCAGACTGAAGTGCCTAGAACCGCTCGGCCACACCGCCCGCGATATTTAATTAAAAGGTCTGTACCAATCAACATTTCGATACTTAATCCAAACACGATTAAACAGGGACGATCTATTATACCTACACCAATTGGTATCAAAGCTTTGTGCTGTACTGGTCTAGGAAGTTTTCCATTAGTACTTAATATTCTTAAGCCACTTATTTTCATGACAGATAACTTATATTTATTAGGATTATAATCATAGAATACTTGGGACAAAGCACTTACTTCGCAGCCGTTATGAAGAAGACAACGCGCTGTTATTCCTGAGCTGTTAGTTTTAAAAATAGGGTGAGTTATTCTAGTTTGAACAGTTTCATCAAGAAAGTCTTCTAATAAATCTTTTTCAGTCTGTTTCCAACTAAAGTATTTTCGTCTATTGCAAGTACATTCACACTTAGATTCACGTGGTCATCTAGCTCCACATCCGCAGCTGCCTTTTCCAACTTGTCCACTAATTTTAAATCAAAGCATTTGAAGACTTCCTGTACTTTTGTTTGCTGCACATCAGCTAAAATACTCTCTACCCTTGAGCAACTGCATCTCTGTGCAAAATTGCTATCTGTGATGCTGTCGCCTGCTTTTACAGTTTGTGGCCATTCAACACAGGTAACAGATTCCTTAACCTCATTATTACTGCTACCCCCTTCATCTAATAACTGCTCCTTCTCAAAACGTTGCAAAACTGACTCTTCTTCCTCCATCGAAACTTTAATCTTCAGATTGCTATCACTGTCGCAAATGTCTTTACTTTACCTTCTTCCTCATTTGGTTAAAACCAGTTAATTTGTTTTTTCCTATTATCTGCGGGATTTTCTTTTCCCTTTTTGTCCCACTTTTCTAATGTGTCCAGAATGCGGTCAACTAGATAATGAGAGTGGTATAACACACTACTGCTACTATCTGTTCCTATTTCATCATCCCTGTTATCGGTTTGCATGTACTGACTGACTGACTGTTGACTGTGTTTTTGTTACTGGCTGTGTCACTCTTTCCGCCCGGTGAGCGCCAGTTTACCGGCTGTGGTGGCCGAGCGGTTCTAGGCGCTTCAGTCCGAAACCACGCGGCTCCTACGGTCGCAGGTTCGAGTCCTGCCTCGGGCATGGATGTGTTATTTAGGTTTACGTAGTTCTAAGTCTAGGGGCTGATGACCTCAGATGTTAAGTCCCATAGTGTTTAGAGCCGTTTGAACCATTTTTGAGCGCCAGTTTCCTCATAGATGGGACTTAATTTATCACACAGCACCTGTGTTCATTCGATTCAGAATCAGGTTGGGTAGCATTCTACTCTCCGCCTTGTCTCAATGGTACACTACTTATATTTCTGCCTTCATTATAACAATTATCGCGAAAGTGTGGTGGCTGTCTACCTCCTTCACCACTACCGCAGACTTAACTACGATAATTAAATCGTGTATTCTGAACTTCCATACTTCTAACATTTACGTTCCTACTGTAATTTCGGTTATTTATAGGACTCTTCTTGTTCTGCACCTACTCCTCAACAGCAGCTACTCTTTCCACTCACACCAGATACTCAATGAACATTACGTGACCACGTCAAAACATTATGTGATGACAACTGTGGTGTCACCGCCAGACACCACACTTGCTAGGTGGTAGCCTTTAAATCGGCCGCGGTCCGTTAGTATACGTCGGACCCGCGTGTCGCCACTATCAGTGATTGCAGACCGAGCGCCGCCACACGGCAGGTCTAGTCTAGAGACTCCCTAACACTCGCCCCAGTTGTACAGCCGACTTTGCTAGCGATGGTTCACTGTCTACTTACGCTCTCATTTGCAGAGACGACAGTTTAGCATGGTCTTCAGCTACGTCATTTGCTACGACCTAGCAAGGCGCCATATTCAGTTACTATAATTACTTCAAGAATGTATTCTGAACAGATAATATTGTGAATCATGTACCGCCAAGAGCGACGTTCATCATTAATGGATTAAAGTTAAGTATGAAATTAATTACGTCCGCTTTCTGAATTCTCATTCCTTGTTATCTCACGTCAGTATCGTTCTTCCCTCCTTACGCCAGCCTGCGTGAGCTAAAACGCGTGCATTTCGGCCTCCACTCGTAACACTGTGTTGGCTCTTCTGCTAACACAAAAACAACAAAGCATTACGTGACGATACCCACGGTGAAATTGCAAAGATAAGCAAATAGGTTGATGCAATTACACGCCAAGCAGCAGATACAGCACGGCAAATAGTTGAATATACTGTGTTGCAAAAACACGTCACGAAAGCGGTCCTCAAGAGGTACGATACTCGCATCGTGGGAGTAGAAGCGAAAACAAAGCACCAATTCGAAAAACTCAGGGAAGAACTGTTGCGAACTACACAAGAGCGAAGCGATCAGGATTGTACAAGCTCTGAATCTGTAACAACTTTTAAGTCAATAACGCCACCAGAAAGCCAAGAAGTTTTACAAGGAATGGAAAAATATTTCGTGCAAATACAATTCCAGTCACAGGCGGGGAAGAAGTCACGCGATAGCCGACCACCTGCGATGCCACAGGCAGTTTTGAAACTTCCGAAGAGCAGACGGCACCACTAAGACATCGGATACCTCAGGCATACTTTTCGGTAGAATTCGAACCACATGAAGAAGTGGCAAGATTAGCCAGGCAAGATACCGAGCCAATACATGACAGGGAATTGCAAGGGCGCAAAGGTAATAGCGTAATGCATACCGCTATTCCCGCAGAGCCAATGGAAGGAAGTCATTGCGTCCCATTGCAACGATATCATGCAAGTTACAGTGGGCGATATCCACTGGATATACCACAACGTAAAAGACTGACACGTGCAATGATCGGAAACTGAAGCGCCAAGGATTCTCGAATTTCTTATGGTACCATGACGAGGTATGACAATGATCATTTCCTCTCTGTAAGGAAGTTTCAGCATTTCTGTGAAGGAACCTCACTGCATCCACGAACCTTCATTGATCAGTTCAGAGTAGGACTACCAGAACATTGGACATTAACACACAAACTAGACTTTATATGTGGCCATTTGCCTGGAACATTAACAGAAACGATGCAAAGCGTAGCAGATAAATGTCGATCATATGAAGATTTCAGAGATATGTTTCGTCCACGCCACTGGTCGAGTGAAGCGCAAAATAGGGTGAAGCATGAACTACTACAAAATCCATACTTCGAAAATTCCGGAGAGAAGAGCCTTCTAAAATTTTTCGAAGCAATGGCAAAGAAAAACCAACGTTTAGATCTGCCATACAACGATGGAGAATTGATTCAGTTGTGTACCATGAAGCTGCCACAATACCAACAGTCATTGGTAGGGCGCGGAGGCAATGACGTGGAAGGCTTCAAAGGAATTTGGAGAGAACTAGAATTCATAGTCTCGGAAGATGAGGGAAGAAAAAAGTGAAACCTGCGTGAAAACGTAAATGAAAGACCGCGAAATGCGGCGGGGACCGCACGAAGGAATGTCAGCTATTACGAACCGCGTGATAACTCAGCGCTAAGAAGTGACAATAGATTCGAACAAAGAGGTAGTTATGGTATGGGACAAGAAATGGCAACGATTATCCACCCAGGAATGGCAGTAATTGCTACAGAGGGAATAACGGCAATCGCTGCGGATATTGGAGGGCAAACAGGCCGACAAATTTCCAGCAGCGATACCCGTATCCACAAGTCGAACTAGGACAGGAAGGACCGAAAGAAGAGTGGAGATAAGGCCACCAAACCCCGATAAATGTTCCAATTGACGAGACAGCGCTCAAGCCAAGGAGAACAGCGCACCAACCCAGGCAAGCCAGCAGCATAACGAGAGAAATAAACACTTGACACGAGAGGTGAAAGATAAAGGAACAGAATCGCATGGACCGAAAGAAGGCGAAATACAACGAACATCAATTTGGAGACGATTTAGTTGGGAAGATTTCGTGAAAAATGGACTACCAGAGCAAAAAGAGGCAAGGATAACGGAAGTCGAGTTAAGAGATAAAGTAATTAGCATTGCAGAGTTATTTAATACTGCAACTAGGGTGCGGCCATTCCAAGAGGATAATGTACCATAGAGTGAAATAGGATCATAGGGATCAAACGATGGCAGGAAAATGACAACATCAGGCTGGGGAGAAATTAATTGGGAGGATACCGACGAGGAAAACAAACTACCAGAGGCAGGCACAACGGGAGAAGAGAATACGGACGAAGTAATTAGAATTGCCGACTTATGTGAGGTTAAGACCAGGGAAAACGAACTCAAGGATGTTAATGCACAGCTGAAGATAAATTGCAATTGTACACAGGTCCTAATGTGTGCAATGATGGAAGTTACTGAGATATAATAAGGGCATTTAGATGCAATTATTTTGGAGTTTCTACGAAGAAACAAGAGGCAGATCTAGTTGAGCTGAGGGAAGATGAAGTTAAATGTGGAGAAGAAGTTGTAGAAGGGAGAGAGATAGTGGTCGAGACATATCCTACACAAGGTTCGAATTCTCAGGTAAAAATCCTGAAACGACTCACATATGATTCAATGGAGGATGCTTTAATGCAGGGAGATGAGGAAGAACAAAGCAAACCGGTCGCGATTCAACCAGTTGTGAAGGCCGTGGTAGCAAAAATCTCAATTAATATAGTCATAGACAGCTGAAGCGAGCTAACCTCGATTTCGGAGAACTTATTTAACCAATGAAATGCTAATGAAGAATTACAGATTTTGAAAACGAAGAAGATTAAAGTGAAGGGTCTCATCAAAAATTATTCTGCGGATGCCAGTGAACAAAAAAGGTTAACTCTTTCGTGCTGAGGTCAAAAGATCGAAGCCAATTTCTTTATTACATAGAAATTAACGGCGGGCACGATAATAGGTGCAGATTTTCTGAATGAAAGACGAACAGTGCTCTTTGAGCAAAGGCTGAAATTACAGGAAATACCAGTAATGAATAACCAATTAAGGCTGATGTCAGACAAGGATGATGAGCAACCAGAACAATGTACAAAGGGAGGAATCACCTTATATCACTAGAGAACTCCTGTTTGAAGTACGTAAAGAAATCGATGGGAAATTATTAGGAGTAAAAGACATTCCAGATGAAAGTGAAAGGGAATTAGAAAAGCCGGCTGGGTGGCCGAGCGGTTCTAGGCATTACAGTCTGGAACCGCGCGACCGCTACGGTCGCAGGTTCGAATCGTGCCTCAGGCATGATGTGTGATGTCCTTAGGTTAGTTAGGTTTAAGTAGTTGTACGTTCTAGGGGACTGATGGAAATGTCGTGTGGCTAGGGCCTCCCGTCGGGTAGACCGTTCGCCTGGTGCAGGTCTTTCGATTTGACGCCACTTCGGCGACCTGCGCGTCGATGGGGATGAAATGATGATGATTAGGACAACACAACACCCAGTCCCTGAGCGGAGAAAATCTCCGACCCATCCGGGAATCGAACCCGGGCCCTTAGGATTGACAGTCTGTCACGCTGACCACTCAGCTACCGGGGCGGACAGGGGACTGATGATCTCAGAAGTTAAGTCACATAGTGCTCAGAGCCATTTGAACCATTTTAATTAGAAAATTTTTGCTGGACGAGGTAGAGGCGTTTTTACTTAAGCGAGGCAGTATCAAACACTTCCAATGCAAATTTGAAGTCAAAGAACACAAGCCATTTAGAGTACCACCTTATACAATACCACTAAGTTACAGTCCACCCCTGGTAGCTGAGTGGTCAGTGCAACAGAATGTCATACCTAACGGCCCGAGTTCGATTCACAGCTGGGTCGGAGATTTTCTCCGCTTAGGGACTGGGTGTTGTCACTTACAGGAAATTCGTTGTAACTCTCTTGAAATGGTGAGAGCTTCTATGATGATGCACTTGTTGAAGAATTACAATTAGAAACTTCGTTGCCAGGCGACATAACCTCTTGTACAGAAAGCTTTCTAAACTTGTTTCCTCTAAATTGTCGTTTCTTGAAAATGCCTTTGCGTTTCATCTTCAATAAACTCAACAAAACACACATAAACAAGCACTGCAAACGTAAGTATAACAACTCCTTGCAATCACACTTGAACAAAACTAACCGAATGTTTGAAAGCGTGTTGTTTACAAACAGCAGAAACAAAAGAATACCGACGGTTGCATTCTAAAGATAGCCAACACACTCGGGAGTAAAAAAAGAATTCCTAACGTCCAATGTTGGGAATATAAAGATCCGAAATATATGCAGAAAGTGGGTGACAGAAAAGTGGGCTTGGCACATAAACACACGTGGTAGGAAAATGCTCTTTAAAAGCTCGAAAAAATTTTTTTCAGCAAAATCCTTTTCAGAGTACTTAAATTAAACCTTGATCTACCGAAATATGATGAAAACCGAAGATCGATTTTTTTCGACCTGAACCACGGTATGGTCCCCTTGAATAATAATATCATCTACATATCGTTTGAAACAAACTGCTTTTTCCAGTGAGTTGCTCCTGCCGATGAAAGAATTTATTTCTGAATTATTTATGAAAAGACGTCCTCACTAGGCTTAACAGCCAAGGTTAACCCTTCGTTTTGATGATATGTTTTACTGTTAAACTGGAAATAATTGTAGGAAAGTGACAACGCTAGAAGTTCAATTAATTCCACTATTTCTGTTTGTATTAACCTGTAATACGTTACCAAATTGTTTTTTATGATCACTAACATTCGCCTATTGATATATTAATGTATATATAATCTTTTGGGATTTTTTTTATCTTTAAGAAAGTTCGTGACTGTTTTTATAGTGGTAGACTTTCCCTTGACAAATGCTTCTTTTAACTTTTTGGTTAAGAGTTTTTTCAGTGCATAAGTGGGTGAGGCCCCATAGTCAACTATCAGTCGTATTGTCTTATTTATTTTATGTGTCTTTATTTGTGATTGCAGTCTCGGAATACTAGTTTCATTACTTTCACATGTCACTTTTCTTAGTCAACTAAAATAAAATTGCATTTACCTATTTCGTTTCTGAGGGCGAGATTAAATTTCTTGGTTCATCTTTATTAACATGATTTATATTATTCTCAGCAAACAACTGTTCAGTTTTTGATACATAACCTACATCATTGATAATCACAATGACGTTTCTTTTGTCTGCTTTCGTCACCATAGCTTTGCTCTCTTTTCACTTAGCATTAATGGATTTCGCAATAGCCTGAGCTTTAGTAGTATCAGCGGAGTCTCTTGTAATTTTTGTGTCCGCTGTAAGATAATTACTGATGCATGCTGTGTGAAAGGGTAAGAACGCACTACGTGCAGAACCAAAACATCTTATGGGAAAGTTGGCGAAAGTGGTAGAGGATTGGCACTAGTTCAGAGTAGGTCAGTGAGGAGCCGTAGTTGGATGGAGGAGATCACGCATTTTGACGGTAGTCTGTAGGGATCTGTCGTTGTGGACGTAACATGGTATTTTGGGTGCACACCAGAATGCATCTGCACAGTATTTTCGTGAATTTATAAGGATTTTTTTGGGGGATTATCGACAGTGTGATAATTATGTGGTTGCAGAGGGGTTTGGGGAGATGGTAGGAAGGTGTGGTGGTATCTATAAATAGAATTTATATATATTCTTTTGGAGCTCAGAAATGTGTGGATTAGCCATGAATATGGGAGAATTATGTGACTTATCGAGAATCATAGCGTAAATCGAAAAAGACAACCACCAGTCATGAGGCACGACAGTCATTTCTGGAAGATAATAGGCGACGTAGGTAAGGCAAGTAAACAAAATTTGATTTTCTGTATACAGACTCGCAGAAGTACAAATGATAACTTGTACAGAAAATGAAACAGTCAACGAGAAGAGCCCAATAGAAAGATAATAAGTGAAAATGGAAACTATAGACAAAAATTAAAATCTTAACGAAAGGAAGAAGAAAAGACCACAAAACCGTATGTTTAAAAAGGGAAAGTGAACTTTATCGACGTCACAAGTATCTCCAACTAGAGCCAAATAGAGATAAAACTGGTGATAAAAAAGGTTTATCTTACCATGTGCCTAAGGATATAGCAATCTGTATTGAGAATTTACTTATTTATTCAGTTTCATATATGATATTGTTCACAGAGCACTGAATGACGAAAAACAGAGCTTTTCGGTAGATCATCTCAGAAGAATGACATGAGACAGAGAATGAAATTGAATATGGGGAATACTGATGTGAGAATGGAACATACATTAACAAAAAATGTTGAAATGTGTGTGAAATCTTATGGGACTTAACGGCTAAGGTCATCAGTCCCACAGCTTACACACTACTTAACCTAAGTTATCCTAAGGACAAACACACACACCCATGCCCGCGCGAGGACTCGAACTTCCGCGGGAACCAGCTGATACATTAACAGAAAAAGACATGCAATACGGAATAGGTGATATACGCATCTGTTGTCAGACAATGCAGGTAGCACTATTTAGAGATATAGAGAAGCCGTTTGGTGTGGCATTAAGTTGCGTGAAGTGCTGCGACGTCAAGTAGAATGTGCAGTGGCAATCTACCTGTCTCACTATCTCTACCGAGCGAGGTGGCGCAGTGGTAGCACACTGGACTCGCATTCGGGAGGACGACGGTTCAATCTCGCATCCGGCCATCCTGATTTAGGTTTTCCGTGATTTCCCTAAATTGCTCCAGGCAAATGCTGGGATGGTTCCTTTGAAAAGGCACGGCCGACTTCCTTCCCCATCCTTACCTAATCCGATGAGACCGATGACCTCCCTGTTTGGTCTCTTCCCACAAACAACCCACAACCCAACCCACTATCTCGAACCACCGCCCACTTTTTATCCACACCAAAAATATGTGTCTAGGGGTAGGAAAAAAGGATACAAAAATTAAACTATTATCTTTGTAAAATTTTGTTGGTCTGTATGGTGATGAATTTAGTTTTTAAGAATATTGCTCTGAAAACATGAAGTGCGTACCATGAATATAGATTATGTATTATCCTATTCGGTAGAGTTTTTATTTTGGTTTGTTTGTGTGATAAACAGAACCTCTTATGAATAGTAACATTTCCATAAAACAATTTCTTTTTGATGAAGATAGGTCTGCTTCATAGTAGGAAATTGTAAAGATTTGTCACGAGAGTATACTTTCATGTTTTTAATGTTGTGTATAATATGTAACTAAGAGAGCTTTTGTTAACCTGCACAAAGATGCTGAGCACTTCACAGGGCAAGCACACCAGTACTATTTTCCGTTGCATGATCAGCAGAGCGAAGGATGGCGAGCATGGTGTTGTGGGTCTACAGCAAGTAGGGATCCCGTCGACAGCAGAGACTACTGGCACCGCCAAATGACAAATGCCTGGTATGCGCCAGAAAGGAGACTGTAACTGACAAAAATGCCTGGCACTTGCTGGAAAGCAGGCCGATAAAGGTGAATAATCGCCTGCGGCGCCTTGGGGAATGCGCAGCTCAGGGGATTCGACTCTCTGACAAGACACGTAGCGAGCGGCAGCTAACGACAGCAATGGCACGTCTGTCTGTACAGCTCTAAGTAGAATTGTGGAGCAAGTCGTCGGCACTCATGTCACACTAGCAGTGGGGTAAAGACCTTAACAAGCATTCCACTCCCTCTCTCTGAATCATCAGGGTGCAGCAACGAAGTATCGTCAAGGCGGAGAAACACCAGTGAAGAACCTTCCAAAATCCTCCCAACCATCGTAACTGTTGTACAGATCCTTATTTTTCCTTTAAACACTTCCTGGACATACCATTTGAATGGGATCAAAGGGCACTCCCTAATTTCCATTCTCTCAAGAAGGTGAAAAATACCATCTAGACATGCAAAACAGAGCTATGTCTTCTTAAGACTTTTTTTTTTTTTTAAAAAAAGGGATTGTAGCAGCAGAAGAAGAGACACTGAGAAGAATACTGGTATTACCACTTATTCAGGAACAATGTACGGTCGCAGGTTCGAATCCTGCCTCGGGCATGGATGTGTGTGATGTCCTTAGGTTAGTTAGGTTTAAGAAGTTCCAAGTTCTAGGGGACTGATGACCTAAGATGTTAAGTCCCATAGTGCTCAGAGCCATTTGAACCAGGAACAATGTTCTGCAGCCCAGAGTCATGAGCAACGTATTTTGCTGCACGTATCTAAAAGAAGAATAGATCTGGCGATGTGTTGAAGAGGCCGATTTGTCATCATTCTTGCCAACTGCGAAGCAGATATCCTGGCTCATTACCAATACTACGAAGATTTCAGTAAATTCCCACAGCCAGTAAAGGATGAAGCGACAATGCAGTGCCGTTGTAAACATTGAACTTCGCCCTTCAAACATTTACGGCGTAATGAGTCCTCTCTATCTCAACAATTTTGGGATATTAACTAGCGTCCTAATGAGTGTCTGTGCTCCATAAACAACCGAGTGCTTAGTGATTAGATATATATGCAGCTCGTATGCAGATTCAGAAAAACAAGACTGATTAGGAATAATATTCACATGTAAATTCCTTATTTTTATGTAAAAGGGATAGTAGATTACTGTTTTTAAAAAGCGAAAGACTGAGAAGCAATGGTCTGCAACAAACCACCATAAGAGGACATATAGAGACATGTAACCATGATTAGTAATTTATGTGGCAGAGACAGCGTCCATTTTTGTGTGACTGGACAGGCCAGTATTACGCAATGATCAGTCACTGCAGAGCCATCATACAAGTGGAAACACGTAAAAAAGTGCCACTTTGCCTCGTCAGCATCACAGGGTGGAATATTGACATGTGAGGGCATTCAGACGGAGCAGAATGATTGGTCTCCGGGAGGCGGGTCTGACATTCTGTCACATTAAGGCTCGTACAGTACATGCTGCTTCAAAAGAGAGGCGTATGAGGAACCAGTAGAGATAAGACGGTCATACTGTGCCGACAGAGTGTGAGACAACTGCCACCTTGTCCGCTTGGGCGTAACAGACAGAACAACTTCATCCACTGTGTTGCGTGTTGTTAGAGGACTGCAACAAGTGTGAACATATTCACGTCGATGATTCAATGGCGTCTTCTGCGGGTTGGACTGATGGCATGTATGCCATTGCGTTGGCGTCCATTGACTAGAACAACCAACACTGCAGACTGCAATGGGTATCTGAACGTCGACACTGGTGTGATAAGTGCCAAAATGTTATGTTTTCGGATGAGTCCCACTTCACCATGTCCTATAGTGATGGCTACATATATAATCGACGTCGCCATTGTGTAAGCAATTGGACAGACTACATTTTTGAGAAGCATAGTGGTCAAACCCCAACAAGTGCGATGTTCTGGGTCGCCATTTCATATAACACGCGATCTCGCCTCCAACGTCTTGAGGGAAATCTGAACAGTTACCGCTACATCAGACATGTTTTACAGCCCGAGGCAGGACACCTCATGCAAGCTATTCAGCATAACATATTTCAACAGGACAACACCTGGTAGCATGTGGCCAGGAATGTGCAAACCTCTTTTAAAGAACAATGGGTTCCAGTGCTTCCATTTGTCTGACATGTCGTCCATCGAACATATTTGCGTTATGCTCTGTCGGCATTTTGTTTGTTCAGGTCCTCCTGCAGCGACAGTTAATGCTTTACGGACATGCCTACAAGCTATGTGGCTGAGTATTCCCCAGAAGCATATTCAGGAATTCTTTGATTCCATGTCATGACAGCTAGCAGCTCTGATTGCAGCACCTGGTGGCACTACTCCGCACTGCAGTTCCATACTCACAGCGCATGCACAGTTCAGTAATGCTAATCATTTTTGTACTGTCATATCCCTAATCAGCTGAATAAATTTCATAGTGATCACATCTCTTGGCAATGGTGTTCCACTTTTTCCAAACGGTATATATATGTACACTCCTGGAAATGGAAAAAAGAACGCATTGACACCGGTGTGTCAGACCCACCATACCTGCTCCGGACACTGCGAGAGGGCTGTACAAGCAATGATCACACGCACGGCACAGCGGACACACCAGGAACCGCGGTGTTGGCCGTCGAATGGCGCTAGCTGCGCAGCATTTGTGCACCGCCGCCGTCAGTGTCAGCCAGTTTGCCGTGGCATACGGAGCTCCATCGCAGTCTTTAACACTGGTAGCATGCCGCGACAGCGTGGACGTGAACCGTATGTGCAGTTGACGGACTTTGAGCGAGGGCGTATAGTGGGCATGCGGGAGGCCGGGTGGACGTACCGCCGAATTGCTCAACACGTGGGGCGTGAGGTCTCCACAGTACATCGATGTTGTCGCCAGTGGTCGGCGGAAGGTACACGTGCCCGTCGACCTGGGACCGGACCGCAGCGACGCACGGATGCACGCCAAGACCGTAGGATCCTATGCAGTGCCGTAGGGGACCGCACCGCCACTTCCCAGCAAATTAGGGACACTGTTGCTCCTGGGGTATCGGCGAGGACCATTCGCAACCGTCTCCATGAAGCTGGGCTACGGTCCCGCACACCGTTAGGCCGTCTTCCGCTCACGCCCCAACATCGTGCAGCCCGCCTCCAGTGGTGTCGCGACAGGCGTGAATGGAGGGACGAATGGAGACGTGTCGTCTTCAGCGATGAGAGTCGCTTCTGCCTTGGTGCCAATGATGGTCGTATGCGTGTTTGGCGCCGTGCAGGTGAGCGCCACAATCAGGACTGCATACGACCGAGGCACACAGGGCGAACACCCGGCATCATGGTGTGGGGAGCGATCTCCTACACTGGCCGTACACCACTGGTGATCGTCGAGGGGACACTGAATAGTGCACGGTACATCCAAACCGTCATCGAACCCATCGTTCTACCATTCCTAGACCGGCAAGGGAACTTGCTGTTCCAACAGGACAATGCACGTCCTCATGTATCCCGTGCCACCCAACGTGCTCTAGAAGGTGTAAGTCAACTACCCTGGCCAGCAAGATCTCCGGATCTGTCCCCCATTGAGCATGTTTGGGACTGGATGAAGCGTCGTCTCACGCGGTCTGCACGTCCAGCACGAACGCTGGTCCAACTGAGGCGCCAGGTGGAAAAGGCATGGCAAGCCGTTCCACAGGACTACATCCAGCATCTCTACGATCGTCTCCATGGGAGAATAGCAGCCTGCATTGCTGCGAAAGGTGGATATACACTGTACTAGTGCCGACATTGTGCATGCTCTGTTGCCTGTGTCTATGTGCCTGTGGTTCTGTCAGTGTGATCATGTGATGTATCTGACCCCAGGAATGTGTCAATAAAGTTTCCCCTTCCTGGGACAATGAATTCACGGTGTTCTTATTTCAATTTCCAGGAGTGTATTTTAAGTAACATTCAAACTAATGTGATGAGAGTTTTGAGGTTTAGTGATGCATTCAACTTGTTTCCTAAAATTTTAGGAAGATGTTCGTAATATGTTAACACAGATACTGGCTCACACATGTCTTTTGTAAGTGGTCAGCCATATACATTTCCCTGTGCCATTATTTTAGCTTCTCTTTAGTTGTACTTACAGTTTAACCCCAGGTCTAGCACTTTCCACCCTTTCTTCATTGTCCTAAGGCCTGTGAGATAGAACAGTTGTGTGGGTCAAAGCAAGTGCAAGTGGGAGTGAGTGAGTGTCATTTTATAGCTTTTCTCTTCACTATGTGACAACTATTTTAGTCATTGTATCCACATTTGTCACAAGAACTGAGGAATTCATCAAGTGTAGTGGAAGACCACCTCTTGTGCACTAGCTTGTAAGAGAAGAGAGAAAGCATTTTTTGCAGCCACAACCATTGGACCAAGTAAGCGAGATATAGCAGCCATAAATGTTGACATCAGTAGGTAATATAGAATGTTGAAGCAGATTCTTAGCACCAATCTCCCTCAACAGTTTGCTGATAACCTTGCCGTTGAGCGCTCGTAAGCTCCAAAGACACACACTCCCCCAACAGTTGAATGAATCATGAAAGTGAACTTGGGCTTATGATGCAGCTGTCAGATGACAACCTAGCACCCATCAGTGCAGTTACAATCAATTCCTCCACTAAGTATATCGCCCCGAAAATGAACAGATGTTGGTGGACATAGGACATCACACCATTATGTTGCTACTGTAGATGTCCTGGACACATTTTATGCTGCTGCAGAGAAAGAAGTAAAGTTTCCTACGACAGTTACACCAAAGACATCAACCGTCACAACCATTTTATTAATGCCAGGCAACCGGAGATGATAATAGTCGAAATGCGGGACAAAGCCCATTGCCATACCCTAGACAAGCTTGCTCCCCAACATGCTATTTCCTATAGCCCTGCAGATGTACTATCCATTTACATAGCTGCCAAATATGGGAAAACTAAGTGAGATGACGATCTATGGAGGTGAGGCTATCATAGATGGAAACCCTCCATGCACGACAATCCCCAAAATCTTAAGAAATCTCGTTATCATCATTGATGGCCAATCTGCCCAGGTGCTAGTCAACTCGGGGCAATCCTTTTATTCACAGATGAAACTTCTTGAAGACGTCACAGGTAGTCATCGACAGTGGAAAATAAATGTACCAGATTGACAAAGCTATTTCAACAAGCACACACAAAATACTGCTCTGGACAGTTTTTGCTGTTAAAGATGTTTGTTATCCCACCATCATCAATAAGATGAGTTCCAGATGCTCAACTAAACTGTAAAGTTTTGTCGATTGCAAAAAGCTACTCAGGCTTGTGAAAGGAATCTACTTGCCAGCATCAATTACAAGCAGGTAGGTGATCCAGAACTTTGGATCACTAAATCTCACAAGTAGCCACAACTCACATGTAAAGGTATGTGCGTAGGAACAGCTGGACCAGTCAGGAAAGACAACTTCATTCCACCAATGACGAATTGTGCTCCACTATCACTGCAAACAATGCAGAGGACGAAGCTACTATCAAACTGCTTGACCAATATACAACTTCGGCAAGCGTTAGTGGCTCTGCACCAATTTTTGAATGCTTTCATATCTGGACTTCAGAAAAGAGATACTAAGTGGTCCATCATAAAATACTGCATCCACATTGAATATCATCAACCAATTAACCGGCATATGTATAGGATATCACTGCTGAATGACGGATAATCTGGGAAGAATTGTGGCAGATGCTGCAAGATGACATCATTGTACTTTCCATGCCCCCCTTAGTGCTCTCCTGTGGCCCTCATGAAGAACGAGGATGGCACATAGCGTGTCTTCATCAACTACCGGCAACTGAAAAAAAAATCAGGAAAAACGTCTACCCATTGTGTGCGTTGATAACACTGTAGGCTGCTTGAAAGGAGCAAGATATTTCTCAACTATGCACATGCAGACAGGCAACTGGTAAGTCAGTGCTGATGAAACTGACTGGGAAAAGATTGCCTTCATAACTGCGGATGCCCTCTTATGAGTTCAAAGTAATGCCGTTTGCATTAGGTATGGTGCCAGCCACCTTGAAATATTTGGTGGACATCTCGCTTGAACACATTAAATGGATGCCGTGTCTTTGCTAACTGAATGTCATTTTTTCAAAGATGTTTGAAGAACATGTAAGTCACCTTACAGCCTGTTGAAGTGTGTTCGAACTGCAGGACCCTGCATGAACCTGTAAAAGCTCTTTGCCACCCAATAAATAAAAAATCTTGGGTCATCTAATAAATGACAATTAGTCCACCTCAATCTCGAGAAAAAAAAGCACAAAAGTTTTCCAACTCGGCAGCACTCTTTTGTTGTGAGAAGCTTTTGTTGGAATGTGCTTGTACATCTACTCATTCATAAAGGATTTCTGTACCAAAGCATACCCCCTTACAAGAAGTATTGCAGGGATGCTCCAAATTTTCCTCTAGTGAGGCACAGAAATGAGCTTTCGTTGCTCTTAAGGATGCACAAAAGTAATCTTCAGTCCCAGCATTCAGTGACAAAGACTGCAAGGCACACTTCACACTGATGGTATCTGTTGTGAAGTAGATGCTGTTCACGAAGATGCTAAAAAATTGTAACTTATGCTTCGAGAGTACTTTCCAAGTCCAAGATGGACTACTGTACAACTGAGGAAGAGTGCCTTGCAGTTTGTCAGGCCATTATCAAGGTCCAGCTGTATTTATCCATCAAACAGTTCACTGTTGTGACGTGCTGATTAGCCAGAAGGCTCCATTGGGTAGCGGCCTCACCTCCATAGATGGTTTCCTCGCTTAGTTTTCATGGAGTCAGCAGCTAGGCAAGTGTATGGTATCTTTGTATGGTGATGGGGAAAAGTATGTTGGGAAAATCGATTCTGTTAACTGGTGAGATGGGTGCTGAGGCTTGTGGAGTTCGTCATCACAGTGATATACAAAAATGAGCTCAAACACAGGGACATTAACTGCCTTTCAAGAAACCCTTTCGTGGAATTTCGTTGCTTGTGGGACATCATCTGCGAAGTTAAAAATTATCACCCTTAATCCAGAAGACAAAAATGCAGAGACATTGTCCATGTCCTCCGTATGAAGTTCTACTACAGTCCTAAGGCAAAGGTTGACAGTGAAGGCATCTTATTGAAGAAAACTGAAGACTCACTCGATGACTGCAAAGATGCAATGAGAAACTCGTTATACTGAAGAGGATGTGACAACACAACGAGGACGTGGGATCCACCAGTGCTACCATACATAGGACTAATGACCAGCGACCATTAATGTTTCTCCAGGAGAGGGAGCAATCCCTTGAGCTGAAATCACTTTGAAGATCATCATTGAAAATTTCTGTGCGTCAAACAGGTGGTTGAATCTTTTTAAAAAACATCATAATCTGTCGTTTCAAAATGTAAGTGGAGAGAGTGAGACTCTAGTCATTGAAAGTGTAAGCTGTTGGGAGAACATTACTTTATATTAACAGATAAATTTTCAGGCTTATGAAACTGGCTTCTTTTATCATTTTCTTCCTGCAAAATTGTGTTCTAGGAAGGGAGAAGAATGTCACGGAGGTAAATAGTGTGACAAGTGAAAAGTTTCCCCCACTATTAATTTCTAGGTGTTTCCAGAACACAAAAACGCTACTTTGTACTTGAAACAGAAGTCCCTGAGGATGATAAATCTTTGACTTTTCAGCCATTTAGATGCCAAGATGGGCACAGCAGGAAGGGAAAATGTACTTATGATTGACGTTTCGACTTTCTGAGGAATGCAAATGTTGTGTTGTTCCTCCAAACTGCACAAGTCATCTGCAGCTGCTGGACCTAAGCATAATTCACTCCGTTAATGTCAAATATAGAGTCGCAGCCATGTAGATGTCAACTTCATTCTTTGAGAAGATGAAACTGATAGGACTGATTATTGTGCAACCTATGCATATGGTTTTACCATCTGGAATTTTGTAGCCTAACACAAGATACTGTGTTAAATTGTATCACAAAGGCACATCTGGTACATCAATTGCTGTTGAAGATACTTCCGGAAGAAGACTGGAGTAGCAAAACCGATATTTCTGAAAATACAACATTCTAGGACATTGTTTTTTGTGTTGATGACACTCTGACTTCCGTAACTGAGAGTGGGGCAAGTGAAATGCCTATGATGGAACACAGATGGGAGGTGGCAGTGATGAAGAAGAAGAAGGAGAAGAAGAAAAGGGGGTGTTGCATCAAATTTTGCTGCTGACCAAGGAATTGGTACTGTGTGGAACTTTTTTTACTCTCTTAATGCAGATGAATTAATTAAAACTTATAACCAGCTGGAGCGACAACTTCTTTGACTATTGTATGCTAGGAGTTAAAAACAAGACTTCTTGGTATATAGAAAAAGGATGTGTTCTGTGAAAGTTGTGATAAATATATATTTACTGTATTTAAATTTTTTGCACAACATGTTGGTAATTTTGTAATTAAATAGCACTTACACCACCTAAATATGCTTGAATTACGATTCTGGGTCACTCCTTCCATGTACTTTGACAAAGACCCTATTTATGGAAATAAAATTTGTGTTCCCAGAGATTTGTTGAAAACGTGGTTTACTGTATTACACCTGCACACACTTTTGTGTGAAGAGAAGACATTTGGAAAGTAGTGCTTTTACTTTTTTTTTACTTTTTCTGTTTAAGGTGCTCCTACTGGCCCATACAAAGACAATGGTGATCATTGGCTGTTCCATGGGATTTATTATCCTCCCCTCCTTCGATCAGCAACTGTAAAAAAATTTATGGTTGGGTGAGTAATTGTGTTAATGTTTTTTTGCAACTGAATTAGACAATTTTTATATAAATTGTTCTGTATGATTTCAGATATGAAATGCTGGCACAGTGCCAACGTGATTTAACTCCAGAGCAGGCTGCAGAAAGACTAAGAAATTTGTCAGAAATACATTACAAACAACAATGATTTCAGCAGGAATGTACTTGTAATATACAAGCTCATCACAAATGTATTTGCCAAACTTGTTGCTTTATCCACAAAATCGTTTATTTGAGATGCTATTTGTAAAAGATTGTTTACAAAGATGTATTATTTAGCAATAAAAGTATAGTGAACATGTTGTTAATGAAGTTTAATGTATTATCTCATGCCCCCTGTTTTATATGCGTCGTGCACGCGTGCCCACACACACACACACACACACACACACACACACACACACACAAAGACTGGCTGTTCAGGCCAGACTGAAATTGAAGTGTGTTGAATGGGAGCAACAATCCATAGTGGAGCAGGGAAGGGGGAGGGCTAGCTGGGTATGGATGGGTGAAGGGGAAACAGGGCTGCCTGGTAGAGTGCTAGAGGTGGCAGACAAGGTTACCCAGTGCCACGTTGGGAGGCTGTGGGGAAGGCAGGGAAAGAATAAAGAGTGGAAAGGAGAGGAGCAGAAATGGGGGAAAAGATTAGTAGGTGCATTGGCAGAGAGCAGTGCACAGTGAGGGTGAGGAGGTGATAGGACAGAGACTGATGGGTGGAGGGTGTAAAGACAGTAGGAGGTTGAGATTGGGATGAATCTGTGAGTGAGCAATGTGTTGTGACTATAACTCCCATCTGCACAGCTTAGAAAAGCTGGTGATGGATGGGAGAATCCAGATGGCCCAGGTTGTGAAGCAACCATTGAAATGAAGCATGCTATGTTCAGCTGTGTGTTGTGAAACAGTGTGGTCCACTTTTCTCTTTGTTACCATTCGGCAGTGGCCATTCATCTTGGTGGATAGCTTATTGGTTGTCATATCAATATAAAGAACTGAGCAGTGATTGCAGCAGAAAAAATGGAAATGAGCGTATGGGATTGTTGGCTGGGAGGCCCCATCTGGGGAAGTTCGGTTGCTAAATGCAAGGCTTATTTTAGTCGACGCCACATTGGGCGACTTGCGTGCCGGTGGTGAGGATGAAATGATGATGAGGACAACACAACACCCAATGCCCGAGCAGAGAAAATCTCTAACCCGGCCGGGAATCGAACCTGGGCCCGCTTGCATGGGAGGCAAGCATGTTACCCCCCAAATAAGCAGGCGCACATTGCAGCAGAGCTGGTACACGACATCACTGCTTTCACAAGTGCCCTGGCCTCTGATGGTAGGGGATAAGCCTGTGCCGGGACTGGAATAGGAAGTGTTGTGTGGGTGTATTGACAGATGTTGCACCAATGTCTTCCATTGAGGTATGATTCCTGTGACAAGGGGTTGGGATTGCGAGTGGCGTAGGAATGGACTAGGAAAGGTAGATTAGGTGGGCAACAGAACACCACTTCAGGAAGGGTAGCAAGAATCTTGGGTAGAATATCCCTCATATCACAGGATTATGACAGATAATCAGATCCCTCACGAAGGATGAAAAAAGTTCAGTTTCTCCAGTCTAGGATGGTACTGGGTGATGAGGGGGGCACTCGTATAGTTGGTTCTTGCAGGTGGTGGGAGGATTTGTGGTATGTGGAAGTATGGAACGGGAAATCTATTTGCAGACTAGGTCTTGGGGATAGTGCTTCTCTGTGAAGGCCTTCGTGAGACCCTCAGCTTACTGGGCAAGGAAACCGCCATCATTGCAGATATGCTATCCCAGGGTGGCAAGGCTATGTGGGAGGGACATTTTTGTGTTGAAGGGATGGCGACGGTTGATATGCAGGTCATGTTGTTGGTTGGTGGTTTTGATGTGGACAGAGGTGTGGATCGAACCCACAGACACGAGGAGGTCAATGTCTAGAAAGGTGGCACACTGGATTGAGAAGAACCAAGTGAATTGAATGAGAGGCAAGGTGTTGAGATTGTGAAGGAATGAGCATAGGGTGTCCTAGCCCTGAGTCCAGATCATGAAGATGTCATCAGTGAACCAGAACCAGATTAGGGGTTTGGGGTTTTTGAGAGTCAAAGGAGATTTCCTCTTGACATCCCATAAACTTGTTGGCATAAGAGGGTGCCATGAAGGTGACCATGACAGTGTCAATGATATTGTTTGTATACCTTCCCTTCAGAGAACAAATAGTTGTGTGTGGGCATATAATTAGTGACTTGTATGAGGAATGAGTCTGGAGTCTGAAGAACATTGGGAGAGGTAGTGTTTAATAGCCACAAGACCACAGGCATGATGGACGTTGGTGTATAGGGAAGTGGCATCAACAGTTAAGAGAAGGGATCCGGGAGGTATAGGTGAGGCGACAGTTAAGTCAGTGAAGGAAGTGGTTGGTATCTTTGATGTGGACACTAGATTTTGGGCAACAGGTTGGAGGTGTTGGTCAGTGAGGATGAAAATTCTTTCAGTGGGAGCACAATAACCAGCTACAATGGGACATTGGGACTGTTGGGTTTGTGGATTTTGGGGAGCAAGCAGAAGGTGGGTGTGATAGGGTGAGGAGGGAAATGGATTTAAGGAAGAGGTTCTGAGAGGGGCCTAAGGCATTAAGTGAGGATTGGAATTTCTGTACTTATTCAGAAAAGTATCCCTTTTCGTACTAAAATCAAGTCCCACATTCTTATCTTCAAATGCTGCCTGAACTATGTAATCCTCCCCCCCCCCCTCCCCATCGCCCCCACAGTGGCCTAACTACACTCATGCTCATAAATTAAGGATAATTGCAGAATTTGGAGCCACACAACGTGGTACTACACAAAATTTGCACTAATAGCATAGGCACATCGGGAACACACACGACAAAGACCTGTATGTCCATGATATTGGTGATAAGTTGAGAAAACTGTCCCGAAACACTTGTGCTACAAAACGCCACTTTTTCTTGCACATGTACCCCGACATCAATATGGGATATGATCACCACGCACACGTACACAGGCCGCACAACGGGTTGGTGTACTCTGGATGGGGTGGTCAAGCAGCTGCTGGGGTGTAGCCTCCCATTCTTGCACCAGTGCCTGTTGGAGCTCCTGAAGTGTCGTAGGGGTTTGAAGACATGCAGCGATATGTCGACCGAGAGCATCCCAGATGTGCTCGATGGGGTTTAGGTCTGGAGAACAGGCAGGCCACTCCATTCACCTGATATCTTTTGTATCGAGGTACTTCTCCACGATGGCAGCTCGGTTGGGCTGTGCGTTATCATCCATCAGGAGGAAGGTGGGACCCACTGCACCCCTGAAAAGGCGGACATACTGGTGCAAAATAACGTCCCGATACTCCCGACTTGTTACAGTTCCTCTGTCAAAGACATGCAGAGGTGTACATGCACCAATCATAATCCCACTCCACACCATTAAATAATGACCTCCATACAGATCCCTTTCAAGGACATTAAGGGGTTGGTATCTGGATCCTGGTTCACGCTAGATGAAAACCTAGCGAGAATCGCTGTTCAGACTATACCTGGACTCATGCGTGATCATAACCTGGGACCACTGTTTCAATGACCATATACTGTGTACCTGACACTGGGCTTTACGGGCTCTCATGTGACCAGGGATCAGTGGAATCCACCTTGCAGGTCTCCAGGCAAATAAACCATGTCTGTTCAGTCGTCTGTAGACTGTGTGTCTGGAGACAACTGTTCCAGTGGCTGCGGTAAGGTCCCAAGCAAGGCTACCTGCAGTACTCCGCAGCTGTCTGTGGGCACTGATGGTGAAATATCGGTCTTCTTGTGGTGGTGTACACTGTGGACGTCCCGTACTGTAGCGCCTGGACATGTTTCCTGTCTGCTGGAGTCTTTGCCATAATCTTGAGAACACACTTTGTGGCACACAGAGCACCCATGCTACGACCTGCTGTGTTTGACCATCCTCCAGTCACCCTAGCATTCTACTCCTCATAACTTCATCAATATGTGTTCTTTGAGACATTTTCAACACACAGTCACTATTAGCACGTCTGCACACTTGCTGCACCGTACTCTGACATGCACCAACACACCTCTGTGTATGTGGACTGCTGCCAGCGCCACCGTGCAACATCTGCAGATCAAATGCACTGCATGGTCATACCCCAAGGCGATTTAAATCTGCAAACCACCCACCAGAGTGTCGTTTCACCATGTAGCAGCATTATCCGTAATTTATGAGCATGATTGTATAAACATTCCTGTTTCTGGATCTTGCCCCTCCTGTCACTGTGACCTTCACCCTTTCAAGATTCCATCAGTCCTGTAAACTCCCCCCCCCCCCCCCCCCCCCTTGGCACATGTATCCCACCTTTGCTCCTTTTGCAAGATAATGCTACTGTGCACTCACTACTACATACATCTCTGAAATTGATCCCTTGCACTCCAGCACCTGGAAGAGCACTCGAATCACCAGCCTGCTGACATCCTAGTGCCACCTTGGCCTTCCAGTATACAACCCCTATCCTACCCACAGTGCACCTCCTCGTCAACACATTATATCATCTAGACATGCCTAACTGATCTTTCAGCTTGCAAGATTCCCCAAACCTCCCTTCAAACATTCCATTAAATCCAGAGCTGAATCAGTCCCAGAACAGTGTTGTTAACTGTTCCACGAAGACCCTCAGCCCACAGAAGTTTCAGTCCTATCCAAAGGCATTGCCTTCAGCCCTACATCCGAATTTAACCATGTTGGACTTGTCAAAGACTTCCTCTCCTTTTCCCAAGCACTGCAATGTAAACACTTCTTTGCCACCAATGCCCCCAACCTAATCCCAACATTGAACCCTGCCGCTCCCAGTTCATACCATGATCTAACCACAATTGCCCCCTCTTCCACCTAACCACCAACTGGTCGCCTTCCAAGAATTCTTTACCTCCAACTTGGCATCACCATCCTTCCCCATGCCCCTTCCCAAGAACACCAACCTTTCAGCAGAAGAGAAGACAGCCATACACGTTCTCAAAACATATACTCTGCACACCCATGTTTTACATGCTCGCCAAAATCCACAAACCCAACAATCCTGGATGCTCATTGTTCCTAGGTATTCAGCTCCCACTGAAAGAATTTAGATTCTTATTGACCAACACCTCCAACCTGTTGCCCAAAATCCAGCCTCTGACATCAAAGATAGCAACAACTTCCTTCATCAACTCTTCACCATCCCACCCCCTTTACCTCCTATATCTGTACTAGTCACTATTGATGCCACTTCCCTATACAATATCCCTGATGCCCATGGTCTTGCCATTATTGAACACTACCTCTCCCAATGTCCTTCAGACTCAAAACCCACTACCTCATTCCTCATACACCTTACTAATTGTATCCTAACACACAACTACTTCTCCTTTGAAGAGAATGCATATAAACAAATCTGCAGCACTGCCATGGCTGCCGGCATTGCCAACCTGTTTGAGGGCTGTCTAGAGGAACCCTTCATAGCCTCCCAAAAACTCCAAACCCCTGATCTTGCTCATGTTCATTGATAATGTCTTTATGATCTGGACTTAGGGTCAGAAAACCCTATGCTCATTACTCTACAACTGCAACAGCTGTCCCATCCACTTTACATGGTTCTTCTTGATATAACATGCCACCTTCCTGGACATTGACCTCTTCCTCTCTGAGGCCTCTATCCACACCTTTTCCCACATTAAACTCACCAGCCACCTACAGTACCTGCATTTTGACAGTTGCCATCCCGTTCACACCAAAACAACCATTCTGGACAGCCTAGCCATCTGGGAATGGCGTATCTGTAGTGATGGCAGCTCCCTTGTCAAGTATGCTGAGGGTCTCACAAAGGCCTTCACAGATAGGCACTAACCCATAGACCTAGTCAGCAAACAGATTTCCCATCACATATTCCCACACACCCCAAATCCTCCTCCCCCCCCCCTCGTCCTCAAGTACCAGCTACAAAGGAGTCCCTCCCCCCCCCCCCCCCCTTGACACCAAATACCCGGACTGGAACACTGAACCACTTCCTTGGTCAGGGATTGGGTTATCTAACATCATGCCATGATATAAGGAACATCAAATCCAAGATCCTTCCCACCCCTCGCAAAGTTGTGTTCCACCACCCACCCCTATCTCCACATCCTACTCCATCCCTATGCCACTCCCAAACCCAACCTCTTGTTACAGGGATCATATCCCTGTGGAAGAGCTTGGTACAAGACTTGCCAAACCACCACACCCTATGTAATGTGCAATTGACCAGTAGATGTTAAGAGAGAGAGACCCACCAGTATAAAGGGAGATATGGAATGTTAATGTTCGTTAACAGGACACATCATAAAATAGTTGCCTGTGTAGGGAAACAGTTTGATTAGAAAGTCTGTGTGATTGCTCCATTCCTTACTGTAAGTTTTCATCGGAACATCAGAGTAATTCTAATGGAACATAGTCACACACCCGTTCCTCGCACACCTTTTTAACTGAATATCTACTTCACGTAAACAATGCACTTCTGACATGTTTTGGAAGAGGGAGCTGCCATACAGTTCTCCATGCAGTAGCACAGGTAAAGAATTTTGAATGCAATAATGGTTTAGAAAAGGAATGCACAGACCGTGGTCCATCATTGATCTGATGGTGGTCCAGCCGCAATGTTCGTTCTCGTAATTGACTCCTTGTATCTATCATTCCCTCCCAAAAAGGAGAGGGTTGGCCCACGTAGAACTTGGTTCTTTAGAGAATACATTGTTGTAACTATTTCTTAAATAAAGTGAATAAGTGTGAAATAAATGAGAACAAATTATTTAAAGGTTTTTTTTTAATTCCTTGCATTCCTTACCTATTCACAGTGAGGGGTTTGTGGCCAGCAGTACTGCAAATTCTGTACACCTCCTGGCTTATAAAGCTGCTGTTCACATGGAGACCCTAGGATCGCAGGCAGTTCTAAAAACAATAAAGTGACCAGTGAGGTGACTTTACTTCACCAAGCCAGTCAACATGAGGTGTGGCTACTGGCTGTGTCCTGCCAGGTCATTGTTGTTGACATTGTCTTTTACATACCAGATTAAATTCTACTTAATGCTTGCTTATGGAGGTATATGCCCAAAAACATATAAAATTCTTAAATAAAAGGGTGTGGCTACATATACCGATATGTGTCAATTGATTTTAATAAGCATGATGTTGATGCAGAAAGTCTAACACAGGATCATGCCATAGCCAATAGACATTCAAACATTCCAACAGTTATTTGCTGTGTTGAAAGGATTAAAATCACATCAGTTTCTGATGTATCATGATGACTTAATTGTCTTTTCAAGGAATATGCAGTAGCATAGACAACGACCGAGGGAAGTGTTCAAGAGGTTGCTAATTGCCCATTTGACACCAGTCACGGAAAAATATCACTTTGCCCTGGAAGAAGTCACTATTTAGGACACAACATTAAAGAGAACAGTTTGAGGACTGATCCTACATTAATACAAGCAGTGCAAGAGTTTCTGGTACCAGGAACAACCAAGGAGTTACAATCTTTTATGAGTCTCAGTAATTAATATACACTCCTGGAAATTGAAATAAGAACACCGTGAATTCATTGTCCCAGGAAGGGGAAACTTTATTGACACATTCCTGGGGTCAGATACATCACATGATCACACTGACAGAACCACAGGCACATAGACACAGGCAACAGAGCATGCACAATGTCGGCACTAGTACAGTGTATATCCACCTTTCGCAGCAATGCAGGCTGCTATTCTCCCATGGAGACGATCGTAGAGATGCTGGATGTAGTCCTGTGGAACGGCTTGCATGCCATTTCCACCTGGCGCCTCAGTTGGACCAGCGTTCGTGCTGGACGTGCAGACCGCGTGAGACGACGCTTCATCCAGTCCCAAACATGCTCAATGGGGGACAGATCCGGAGATCTTGCTGGCCAGGGTAGTTGACTTACACCTTCTAGAGCACGTTGGGTGGCACGGGATACATGCGGACGTGCATTGTCCTGTTGGAACAGCAAGTTCCCTTGCCGGTCTAGAAATGGTAGAACGATGGGTTCGATGACGGTTTGGATGTACCGTGCACTATTCAGTGTCCCCTCGACGATCACCAGTGGTGTACGGCCAGTGTAGGAGATCGCTCCCCACACCATGATGCCGGGTGTTGGCCCTGTGTGCCTCGGTCGTATGCTGTCCTGATTGTGGCGCTCACCTGCACGGCGCCAAACACACATACGACCATCATTGGCACCAAGGCAGAAGCGACTCTCATCGTTGAAGACGACACGTCTCCATTCGTCCCTCCATTCACGCCTGTCGCGACACCACTGGAGGCGGGCTGCACGATGTTGGGGCGTGAGCGGAAGACGGCCTAACGGTGTGCGGGACTGTAGCCCAGCTTCATGGAGACGGTTGCGAATGGTCCTCGCAGATACCCCAGGAGCAACAGTGTCCCTAATTTGCTGGGAAGTGGCGGTGCGGTCCCCTACGGCACTGCGTAGGATCCTACGGTCTTGGCGTGCATCCGTGCGTCGCTGCGGTCCGGTCCCAGGTCGACGGGCACGTGCACCTTCCGCCGACCACTGGCGACAACATCGATGTACTGTGGAGACCTCACGCCCCACGTGTTGAGCAATTCGGCGGTACGTCCACCCGGCCTCCCGCATGCCCACTATACGCCCTCGCTCGAAGTCCGTCAACTGCACATACGGTTCACGTCCACGCTGTCGCGGCATGCTACCAGTGTTAAAGACTACGATGGAGCTCCGTATGCCACGGCAAACTGGCTGACACTGACGGCGGCGGTGCACAAATGCTACGCAGCTAGCGCCATTCGACGGCCAACACCGCGGTTCCTGGTGTGTCCGCTGTGCCGTGCGTGTGATCATTGCTTGTACAGCTCTCTCCCAGTGTCCGGAGCAAGTATGGTGGGTCTGACACACCGGTGTCAATGTGTTCTTTTTTCCATTTCCAGGAGTGTAGAAGGTTGTTGTGAGGGGATTTGTGAATATAGCACCACAGTTTACAGAATTTTTGGAAAAGGGTATTAAGTTCATGTGGTCAGAGCAGTGCAAAGGAGTGTGTGTCAAAAATGGTTCAAATGGCTCTGAGCACTATGGGACTTAACTTCTGAGGTCATCAGTCCCCTATAACTTAGAACTACTTAAACGTAACTAACCTAAGGACATCACACACATCCATGACCGAGGCAGGAGTCGAGCCTGCGACAGTAGTGGCCGCGCGGTTACAGACTGTAGCGCCTAGAACCGCTCGGGCACTCCGGCCGGCGAGTGTGTGTCACATTGAAAAAGGTGTTAACATTGAGTCTGGTGTTGGTGTTTCCAGACATTTAGAAAGAATTCATATTGTCATGTGATGTATCAAATCAATTTCTTGGGTGTGTTCTGACTCATGAGATTGAAGGTTAGGAAACTTCCATTTTCTTCCCTTTTTTTTCCTTCATTGAGTCAATTGAACAGAGCAGCGAGTAGTTATCCTACAACAAAGAGTGAGATGCTTAGCTCGGTGTACAGAGTAACATACTTCCAGTATTACCTGAGTGATGGAAAGTTCAAGGTAATGACAGACCATGCTGCTTTGAAGTGGTTACCAGGTGTGAAAGAACCAACCAGTAGACTGATGAGGTAACCATTAAAAATCAGTGAATTTGACTGCGAAATAATCCCCAAACTGTGGGGAAAAACATGGAAATGCATTTGGGTTGAGCAGGAAGATAGCGGTAATACAAACTCAGGGTCAGGACCTTGAGGAATACCGGACTACACAGAGTACCAAAAAGGAATGTAAACGATACCACAAATAGCAACAGTTCAGTGTGCGTGATCGATTGTTTTGTAAGACTAAGTAACTACTACGGTGGTTGAGCTGGCAGTATTGAAGGATGTAGCGCTCTTGAATTTCATGATACATGTACTTCCATCCATTGCAACATCGTGCATCAGGGTTATGCTGACAATCCCACTTCTGATACCTCTCTGGAGAGTGCAGTTGCACTCGGGGAGGGGGGGGGGGGGGTGATATGCTGGTAGGCGCAATGGAAACACTTTTGACCATAGAGAATTCCTGTGTTTAATTCCCATACATCATGTGTTGCACGCCAATGAGGTGAACATGCCTCAGTCGGTTGTCCCTGGCCATCACTGACATTGGGTGACGGCTTCTGCTCTGGGTGCTATGTAGGCATCCTGTGGTGCTGATGGAATGCGTGGCCTTTGCAGACCATGGCCACGAAGTCAGCAGCGATCTACTTTCCTCAGTGCTGTGAAGCCCCCATTTGCCTTTGACTCCACACGTGTTTACCTCGGCAGCACATGGAGCTGTCTGTGTAAGGTTTCTGACTTCTGGCAAGAGTCAGACAGTAGCTGGTGCTGAGGCACTAAGTTTCATTAGGAATTCATTGCTGGTGGCAGCAGTTATGGACGGTAGGCTGGTTCGACCTTGTCGCCAACTCCTGTAACGAACTTAGTGCTAGTGTCAGGTGCAACCTTGTCTTGAACCTATAATTGCTGCTAGTGATACCTAGTTGTCTTGATGCATGGCGTAGCCATTGGCATCATGGTGGTGGTGCTGTACTATGGCGACAATACTGATGACCTGAAATATGCCATCGACAATCGAAAGGCAACAATATTGACGCTACTGGACTTCAGCAAAGCTTTTGACACTGTTAACTTTGACATATTGCTCAGAAAAATGCAACAGCTTAATTTCTCTGATAGTGCAATGAGATGGTTTGAAAGCTACTTAAAAGACAGACAGCAATGTGTTGTCTGCGTAAATGAAAAATCTTCCTGGAAACATGTTTCCTCGGGAGTGCCACAAGGATCAGTCTTAGGACCACTTTTGTTTTCTTTATATGTCAACGATATTTCGTCGGTTCTGTCCTCCTGTAAATATCATTTCTATGCCGACGACCTCCAGCTCTACCTAAGTGTCAGACCTGAAGATGTAAACACTGCAATCGCTCAGATGAATGATGATCTGTCTTCAGTAGTGAGATGGGCGAAAAACCTGGGGCTTAAACTAAATGCAAAAAAGACGCAAGTAATCTTAATAGCCCATCAGAAATTAATAAGTTCAGATTTCCGCGAACGGCTACCTCCTATTCTGCTCGACGGTACTCCAATACCATATCAGAAAACAGTGAAGAACTTGGGTGTAACTTTGGATGAGCATCTCAACTGGGCGGAGAATACAGTCGCAGTGTGCCGAAAGACGTCTGCTTGTCTCTATGCTCTCAAAAAGTTTCGGAACATATTTCCACAGGACTTGAAACGCCAGCTCGTGCAAGCACTCGTTCTACCGAACCTCCACTATTGTGATGTGATTCAACAAGGCATGAGTAGTGAAAACAAAAGACGGCTAGAGCTAACCATGAATGCCTGTGTGCGTTACACCTGCAACATTCGCCGATATGATCATGTTAGTGCTTCATACTCCGAGCTAGGGTGGCTGCGGCCTGACAAATTGCGTGACTACCACACTCTATGTCTACTCCACCGACTCCTCATCGCGCAAGCACCCCAGTACCTTGCTTCAGAGATTAAAAACCTGTCATGTCATCATAATCGAAACACGAGGTCACTCTTATTTGGTATCCTAACTGTGCCCACTCACAAAACAAAAACTTTTGCAAACTCCTTCTCGGTTGCCGCTGTCCGCCTATGGAACAAACTGCCCCTTACCTTGCGCAAAATTCGATCTCCTGCTGCTTTTAAGAAGAAGTTGAAGCATTTCCTACTATCATCCTCACAAAGTTCTCCACAAAATTAATGTACAAGGACAATCCCCTCATCTGTCAAATAGCAAAGCTAGCGTCTCCTATCTTGCTCCTGAGATGCCTTCCTCTTCATCTTTCTCTATTAGCCACGCAATCTTCTTTTCCTTTATATTTCCTTAATTATGTTTCATCATGTCTCTATTCTTCTCCTCCCTTCACCATGAGTCTCCCTCATACTCCGTGCTGCCGGCACTCCTATCTAAAATCTGTCTCTTCAATAATGTCTAATTATAACAGTACTTGTGACCTAAGAATATAAACTCTATATGTATGTATTTTTCCAGGTGTACCTTTCAAATTGTTTATCTCACTTTTTGTACTAGATGTAGTTTAACATGCCTACTAAAACATATGAATGTAAAATAAGTAGAATGCCTGGTTAGATGTAAGAGAGGGCCTGATGGCCCTAATCTTGCCAGGTTAAATAAATCAATAAATAAATAAATAAAATAAAAACAATACAATTTCCTCTGCCTCGAAACCAAGGCATATTTCTATTGCTCCAATACACATTTGTTTCGCTAAAACCTGGCCTCTAGTTATGTTGTCCATAATAAGTGACTTGCCATGATTTGGTGACATTGACCCACCTCCCACAGTCATTACCGCCGTGCGCTGCAGTTTTCTACTGACCGTGGCTAGCCTCTCCTTGCTATCCCTGTATGTGTGTATGTTAATCTGAACCATATGTCGCCACACTTGTGGGTACCAAACTGCTGCTGTTAATGCATTGCGTCATGGCAGCTTTTTCACAACTTATTATTTTAGCTAAAAACTGGTAGGTGCGTCACAGTGCCCCACTCCAAGGAGAAGAACCAGCCCCTCAGGTCTTATTTGGGCCAGGTCTCCTGCTAAGAATATTCCCCCCCCCCCCCCAATCCATAAGTAAATATAGTTACCGCTACACCAGTTACTCCTACCCAAGGTATATAGAAAAAGCAGGTAGGCCATTCTGGCCCCAAGTGAGTAAAAAACTCCCAGACCCCCTTGCGCGCTTTGACGTCATGGAGAGGACGCTGCAGTGCTGTGCATTCAGTGGAACACGTAAGTGGTAGTGTACATCCAATGAAAGTAATTTGTTTTGAGACACGTCATGAGCAAGGGTCATTGTAACTGTGCCGTGGCACATTGCATTAATACTGCTCGAACGACGACGGACGTTATTTATCACGTTTTTTCCAAAGATGAGCACTTTCAACGTGAATGGATAGTTAGATGCAAACGCAAGGACAAAGTGAATGTAAAACGGCACGAGTGTGTTCAGCTCATTTTCGGTCTGACGATTATGAACAGGATCTGAGAAATGAGCTTCTAGGGTTACTTTCAAGAAAGGAGTTATTACCAACAACAATCCCCTGCATAAACATTCCGGGCTGGCATGGAGAAGAAATTGCGGAACGCGGTGATGCAAACGAAAGGGTAAGACGTCTGCACATACATAACACTTTAAATAATTGAAACTGAAAAATAACCGTAATACAAACGTATTCACATAAATGCTACGCTTTTTGGCGCATTACTATATTCCTTTACGGGAGTAAATGACTCACTATATAGTACAGGCAATAAATAATGTTGCTCAGGTGTATTTGCTTTTCCTCCTGGATATAATAGCTTCATTTGTCGTAGAAATACCCGTTATTTTTACATATTCTCGATATGTTAACTATTTTAAAGCTAGTATATAATTCAAACGACAAAATCAGCATATTTCGCGTAATTTGTTTAGATTACTTCTGTAAGAATAGCTGATACTGACAAGTTGACTTTGTAGCGTGGTGGTATGGTTTCAGATTCCTGTGTGGGAGTTTATCACTTCGTATGCCTGTATATGGATAGGGTAGCATGGAGAGCTGCATCAAACCAGTGTCAGGACTGAAGACCACAACAACAACAACAACAACAACAACAACCTGTATATCCTCTTCAATTTCTATTTTTACATTTTATGAATTTAAGCTATTGTAGCCGCTTATGCCACTGATATTTTATCGCTTTTGTCAATTTATCTGATTTTTAGTGAGAAATTATTCCAGTTGCCCAGTACTTATTAAAATTTTTTATGAATAGTATGCCTACTCGGTAAATAATTTTAGGAATAATAAAAGTAAAATTAAATTCATTCCTTAGGGATCTGGAAGTTGTGCACAACGCTGTGGAGCAAGAAGTTTGCAAAAGCGAGCTTTGACGACTAGAAACTGTCACCGAAAAAAAAGAAAGTCGACTGAACCACATGTACAGATTGCGTTCATGAACTCACTGAAGTAGTGAATAAGAATTTGGAAATTAAGGAACTGAGGGCCGAGATTGAACTTTAAAAAAAAACTGAATGCATAGAAAGAAGCGGCACTAAAAAAAAATGTGATGCAGCCTTACGAAGTAAAACGAACGATCTCCGACGTGTTCTTTCGTTGAAGCGGGCAGAAAAGTCAAATTGCACAAAAGTGTAAATAGTGTATTTGTCAAAGTGTTTTACACCGGCGCAAATAAGATGCCTATTAAACGAAAATAAAAGGGTAACGTGGAATTCAGGGGACATTGCCCATGCATTGACTTTAAGAGCCCTGTCACCTAAAGCATACACTTATTTGCGAAAGCGAAAAATCCCTTTACCGTGCATGGCAACCCTTCGGAAATGGACGAAGGAATTTAAATGCAGACCGGGAATTCTTGAAGATTCCTGTGTTTATTGAAAGCCAAGTCACACACTTTTACTACTCAAGAGAGACTAGCAGTTCTGACATTTGACGAAATGAATGTTGATGGCCACATATGTTACGATTCGTCTGAAGACGTAGTAGTCGGACCACATTCCAATGTACAAGTCTGCATGATACATGGGTTGTGTAAGCAGTTGAAACAACCATTTTATTATGATTTCGACACTGTGATGACTAGTAATTTGCTTCAGAGTATCATTAAGGCAGTTGAGGAATCAGGAATCAGTGTTGTTGCTGTGACGTGTGATATGGGCGGAAAAAATATAAAAATTTGGAAGGAACTGTCTGTCATTACAGAAAGAACTTATTTTGTAAATCCAGCAGACGACACCAGGAATGTATAGGTTTTATTCGATGTACCACATCTGTTAAAGCTATTACGGAACCATTTCTTGGATACAGGCATTACGGTACCTGATGGATCCAAAATATCTAAGGCAGCTGTACAGGAACTTTTAAAGCATCAAAAGAGTGACTTAACGATAACACACCACATTAGTGAAGCTCACTTAAACGTAACTGGACGAGCAAGGCAGAATGTACGGATGGCAGCGCGCCTATTTTTACGACGAGCAGCTCAGGCTTTGAAGTATGTTTTTCATAAAGGTGTTGAAAATAATTTTATTGAACTCGTTAACGACGTCTTTGATGTCCTGAACTCTAGAGTTCCAAAAGATGAATGCTCACCCCTGCGTAGTGGGTTTGGAATGAATCTCACAATTCAAGAAAATACTTTCAAGAGGTTCTTAGATATCTGTTCAACAATGCACGTTAGTGCCAAAGAAAGAATGTTGCCTTTCCCAAAAGGTTTCATAACTTCAATAAAATCTCTCTTTGGTCTTTTCGAAAGTCTGAAAAGTATGAAAGTTAGCTATATATTAACTTGTAGACTGAATCAAGATTGCCTGGAAAACTTTTTTTCTAGGGTACGAGGATTAGGTATTTTTTATAACAATCCTACACCTTTTGAAGTGCCGTAAGGAACAGAATACGTCTCCTTATACTGACGGGTAATGCAAGTACTATTTCTTTGTTTGGGAAAACGCCAGTTACTAAAGAATTAAACACAGAATCTTCCCAGTGTGACGTCGACCCGGATTCTGCATCCCTAAGTTTCATTTCCAGTGAGCTCTGTGTAAATGTTGTTGACGAAGCGCCGCTACGAGAAATCCCATAAACTGTGAATGTGGCAGAAAATTTACTGACAGATGTGGTAACAATAGGGAATGACTCTGTAATCTCAGATGTTCTTCCAGATGCGGTATAATACATTGCAGGCTATATTGCATTTAAGTGCCACAACATTGATAAATCACTAAGCTTTCCAGCAGCAAAAAGTGAAGGAGATCATGCTGCAGACTGAATATCAATTATATCTCGTGGTGGTCTTTACACTCCAACGCCAGCTTGGCAAAACAGAGTGTGTCAGTTTGAAGAAGAATTTGCTGATTTTCACGGAAATGGAGTGTGTAAACAAAAAAATGTCGTAAAGTCTCTGTGCTCTATTTTAAAACAAAAGTTTCCTGAGGTTCATGGAGCAGTTATTACGCATTACGTAAAAACGAGAACATTTATAACTATTAGACATCTCAATCAAGAAGCAAAGTTGGAAGAAATGAAGAAATGTGCCGCAAAGAGGAAGCAGTTATGGATTACATCTCAATCAAGAAGCAAAGTTGGAAGAAATGTGCCGCAAAGAGGAAGCAGTTATGGATTGCATCGTCGTCCGGTAAATGGCAGTAGAAACAGACTACATTAACATGTGCTTCTTCATCAAACGAGCGAGTTATTTTTCATCTTAATTATCATTTATTTACTCTTAATGTGTACAAAACCCTTGTTTTGACTTGTACAGATGCGTATCGAACGAAACCGAAAGTAAAATGAACAAGTAACATGGCACTAAGTCTGTGAAGTGGCGCATTTGTCGTGTAAGCATACGGCTGCGATGCCCTAGGGTCCTCGTCATGACGTCACGGCGCTCCACCCAATAGCAAGCGTTTTCGCCTGAGTGCCCCCCCCCCCCCCCTCGACTCCAACCAACTACACAATTACCATATTAATCCTGAACCTAGCAATCTAGTCTCCATACCTCATTCAGGGAATTCAGGCCATGGGAACTCGAATCGTCGCTGAATTAGGTTTTTGAATGACTCATCGTCTCAGTTGCGTAAAGGATAAGCCAAACAAAATCAGAGTCAATGACATTAGGAATTGCGTCACTGAAGGACACAGTTACTTGATGTCTGCTATCCTGATGCTGCCTTACATGCTGCAACAATTGTTTTACTGTGATTCGCTGTTCTACCACGGCTATCATCTGAGTCCATGAATGGTGCAGGCTGGGTTACCAAGCATCATTCACGATGGTAATGTTCTGTTTGCACAACATCTGTAGAGGTTTGTCTGGCCAATACAGATGTGGCTGTGATATATTCAACAGAGTACCTCACATCATTATGGCCGGTAAATGAAACGTAGCTTGCATAACATCACACTTAGAACCGTTGATCAACAACCCACTACCTTGCAATTCTAAACGCCTTCCTTCTGTGAGTTTTCCTTCCTCATAATAACTGGCTGCAGCTAATATGTTGTCATATGCCAGCTATATTCGATGTAAACCTGCTCTCTGGAAATACTGTGATGGTTTGAGCACCTCTTTCTGACATGGACGTCGCTCTGCTCTGTCTCTGAACAGGTGCATGATACATTTAATTCCACCTGTTGCATCCTTACATGTCGGTGTATGGCCATTTCACTGATACTGCTTAAGTCCACTCCAGTCATTACCATGTTTCGATCCCAGTCTTTCTTATGAGTGCTGCAGGCGCAGTGTTCCGGTAACAAATGACCTAAATCTATCAACACTTCACGTCCTAACAGTTGACCTGCACAAAATAATTTGTCACCAGTACACGCAGGTGAACCAGATAATGATAATTCAGGTCGCAAAGAATAACAGGTAGCCAGGAAGCGGAGCTGGTAACGGAATCGTAATAACAGTGTTAGTCAGCCTCCATTAATGGCAGAAATTGTCACCTTAGCTGAGCGTAGTGCTGCCGCAGTGCAGGAAATTCCAAGGCATTCCCTCCAATTTGTCTTCCGTTCCTCAAATGGTGCATGCTGGTTTACCAACGGAACATCACGATCCACAGGACTTTTTTGCACCATGGTGCCAGAAACCCTGTAGTACTGTTTTCCCTAGAGGTAGAAAAATTAACCACAATATAGTGTGGTGAATGACATTCCAACTAATCTGAATACACAAAATGAAGTAATACACTACGTCATTTCAGCAAAGTTGAAGCTCATCCCTTCTAAGCTGATGACTTTGTTCTTATTTGGAACAGCTCACAGTCCGATTTGATTTGAAGAGAACAGCAAAGTTTTGTCTTTCGTTTGACGGTCCTTACACAGTAAAAAAAGCCGTAGGAGACCATTCATATTTACTAGAAGATTCTGGAAAAGGTTCTGAAAAAGGTTTTCTGGATATACCTGTAAGCAACCTGAAGAAATTTTTCAGTTGAGCGAAGAGATAGAGTAAAGACATCTTTTATCTACTAGATACTTCAACCTATCGTTGTAGCTTAGGAGACATATTTAAATGAGTGTCTGGTTATCAAAATATCATATCAACAGCGCTGCTTTGCATTGTGAGAGTATTGTTCACGTTATTATTTGTTTCAGTCGTTCTTGTGTTACTCTATAGCAAAAAGTATTAGATCAGACGGGCTGCTGCAACATTGCGTCTTGAAATAGCCATTATTTTGTCCCAGGTCATAGGGAGTCCTTCAAATCCAAAACTGGTTTCATTTAATTCTAATACTATAAGGTCTAATGTTCCCATAGAGATGGTTTTGTTTATGAGTGTGTGTAGGCAGGGTACCACAAGTCTGACCTTTCACGTCCTTGTTTAAAATTCCGGTCTACACCAACATAACTCCAGGTAGTCCATCTCCCTCAGAAATTACTGCACCAGTTTGGATACGACCCAAATGTTGTGTGTGACAGCTGAGGCACACCAGTCTTCTTCAAGAACCTGGAGAAAGCATATGGTTTTGCCTGCAAAGTGACTGATAAGTTAGGAAAGTGATTAGCTACTGAAGGAAGCTCTGGCACTAATGTACAGAACTTTTACTCCTATCAGAATGGCGTCCTTACTGATCTGACATATTCCAGAAATCAATAGGGAAGACAGAAAACTTTCACTGTCACAATAATAAACTTGTTGACCCTTCCCAACGCAGACTAACTCCATTGCCTCATGTCGCCGAGTCTATACGCTGAGAGAGCAGCTAGTATTAAAATTTATTTGTATTCTCCGCCAAAATTTTTAGTTATAGAAAGGTATATGTCGTATTCACCAAATACTTTGTCCACAGCTCGTGGTCTAGTGGTAATCGTTGCTGCCTTTGGATCACAGGGTCCTGGATTCGATTCCTGGCTGGGTTGGGGATTTTCTCCGCCCAGGGACTGGGTTTTTGTGTTGTCCTCATTGTCTCATCATCATTTGGGAAGTGCCGAGACTGGACATGGAAAGATATGGAAGTTGTACGGGCGCTGATGGTCACGATGTTGAGCGCCTCACAAACCAACATCATCATCACTACCACCACCACCACCACCACCACCACCACCAATTAAATTTGGTGGCCTACACAGAAAACAGCTGCTGTATTGAGGTGGAATGCTCGCACATGCAACTGTCTGGTCACTAGGTAATGCTGTACTTAAAAATGCAGAATGCTAAACAAGCTACAATTATTTATATAAATAATGTACTTCAGTTTGAACAAAAGGTGTGACACAGATTTAAAAGCTCTATACACTGCTCTAAACTAACACAGTGAACAATGACTAACTACTAACATAATAGCTGTTCAGCCTGGACAGCCGTCAGTGACACTTTCTGTGTTCAGGCAGGTAACATTCGGCGTCGTTTGTAGCGACAATGACACAAAAAAAGGCTCACCATGAAGGAGTTAGGCAAATTAGTTCAAAATCGATAGTCATACAGGTGTCGACAGAAAAAGCAAAATTTTAAACTTTTGCGGTTAATGGATGAATATGACACTGACAGGCAGTATCACTGTGCAGTTGGCAAGGGAAGGTGAACAGGGGATAGGTCGATACCAGGACATAAAGTCTTTTGAGAACTTCGTTCCGTGTACTCAGCTGGACAGTAACAATGCCTCCCAGACAGGTGTGTCAACAATATACACAGATGTCTGCATTTGAGAGAGAAAAAAAAAAAAAAAACAGTTGGAGTAAGCAATGAATCGTTCATAATTTGAACAGCAGAGCTGCCACTAATCGATGGTGTTGCCAAGAATGTGTGAACCATAACCGAACACAGCGTGAAGAAGGAAGTAGTCGACCTAGAGAGAGGACAGAAAGTGAGAACGGAGGAATCGTCAGAGAGGCACTCAGAATCCCAGATTTATCATTATCATCGATCTAATGTGCAACTGGTGCTTCGGCAACAACAAGGATCTTTAATAGGGGAGTGACAGAAAGTGGACTGAGCACACAACACCCCTTGTACCAACTACCATTGACCTCTGTACATAAACAAGCCCATCTGCAGTGGTGTCGAACACATTCGGCCTGTAATCTCATCGACTGGGGTATAGTTGTGTTCAGTGATGAGTCCCACTTCGAACTGGGCCCCGAAGACCAGCCAAGACATGTCTGGAGACGCCTCAGACAACAGTGGCATCCTAAGCTGACTCTCGCCCGCCATTCAGACTGATATCTGGACTGGTGGTCCCCACTTCATCGCTACCTCGGAGATCTTGTGTCCCATCGCTCGTGCGCCGACTATAACACCACATTCAAACTCACATAAATCTTGATAACCTGTCATTGTAGCAACTGCGCCAGACATCTGTTGTCATATATAGGCGTTGCCGGTCGCAGCGCCGTCTTCTGCCTGTTTACATATCTCTGTATTTGAATACGCATGCCTATACCAGTTTCTTTGGCGCTTCAGCGTATTTAACGTTTTTAAATGAAACTGAGGCTATATACCAATTTTCAGCTTTCTGAGTCTACCACTTCGCGCCTTCAATTTTTCGTAAAAATGCCGATTTTGAACAAAATATTGCTCTGATCAGGTTGCCACCTGTAACTTTTAATTGTCACATGCATTTGCGTATTCTGACCCATTTATAGGTTTCTTGTTTTATTACTGAGCGCCATTTATATTTTCTTAAAACCGTATATTTTGACTAACGCTCTTAAATTATGATGCAGTTCTTGGTAGATTAAGCACAGGCACATTATGATGACGAGGCAGTAGTAGTTGTAAACTGTGGTAAGCCCTTGCACACTCGCTCGCCTCTGTACCTCAGCACTCTTTCACCACATCATCTCCTATGTATTCTTATGAAAATTTTTTGTAAACAAGTGATGTTACTATGGCTGACCTATTTTAAATGAAATTTCTTTTCGGTAAATTTTCCTTAATACGCACCCACAAAATTAACCACACTCCCCCCCACATATAGATGGGCTATCAAGAAGTGCTGCGTTATGCAGGTGATTTATACCATAAAGATGAAGATATACAACACTATCATCTGCCCCATAGTACTGTACGGTGCAGAAAGCTGGACGCTTACAACGAATGAAAGAGAAAAACTGAATGTTTTCGAAAGAAAAGTAATGAGAAAAATCTGGGGACCTGTGTTGGAGAATGGCGTATGGAGAATTCGAAACAACAATGAAATTTATCATTTAATGAACCAACCCACTATCATCCAGAAATTAAAAAGGAGGAAAGTGCAATGGGCTGGACATGTGGCCAGAATGGAGAACAACAGAATCACCAAGAAATCATTTGAAGGAACTCTCCAGGCAACAGGACCATTGGGCCGACCTCGTACAAGGTGGAAAGATGACACAGAGAAGGACATCGCAGCATTAGGAATTTCCGCAGGGTGGAGAGAGGCTGCGAAGGATAGAAGGCGGTGGAAGCAGATCGTTGATGCAGCGCGTGGTCTACAGGGCCTGTGATCGCTGAGAAGAAGAAGAAGAAGATTCCGATTCCCTGGATAACTCAGCACTTCTTGATAGCCCATCTGCCAACAGATTGTCCTTCCCTTGGATTTATTTAACATCAAGGTCGAACTGCTAAAGATACATAGCGCATCTTGATAGTCTTGGATGCTCAATTTGCAAATTTTTGAAAACGTAAGTGCTTGTGATGACTATATAATATCACCTTGTGGCCTACCAAGTAATACTCAAACTTTTGCGTACCAAACACAATAACCAGTGCCTCTAATTCCAAAATTCCATCATTTCGCTCAGCAAGCTGTAGAGAACGACTAGCAAATGCAATTGTTTTGTGTACCTTTTTGTCGCCTTCTGTTTCCATCTGAAACACCTCAGCTGCGATCCCGTAACCACTCGCGTTAACTGACAAACAAAAAGTTTTTGAAAAATCTGGATAGTGTAATAGTGGAATACTCAGCAAACAGTTTTTTAATTCTTTAAAAGCGGACTAACACTCTTCTGTCCACACCCATGGGGTATTCTTCTTCAACATTTGGAGTAGACAAAGTGCATTAAACAAGCTATCTTTTGCAAAACGGCAGTAGAATCCGAACATACCGAACACTGATCTAAGTTGCTTTCTACTCCTGGGCGCTTCAAACTTTTTAGTGACTGAGAATTTGGAAGGATCGTGTAATATACCATTCCTCTTAATTTCATGGCCTAAAAACTTTATTTTGTTTCTAATACACTCAGTCTTCTCGAGCTTTAATTTCATACCTCCTTTTTCTATAGCTTCTAGCACCCTGTCCAGTAGACCTACATGTTCTGCTCACGTGGAAGTTGCCAACAGTATATCGTCTACACAAATAATCACGTGGTCTAACAATTCCTGTCTCAATATATGAGCCATCATCTTACAAAGACACACACAGAAATATTTAATCCAAATGGAACTGCTTTATTTTGGTAGCACTATTCTTCATACAAAAAGGCTTTATACTTACGAGATTCTTTTCACACGGGCAAATTCCAGTATCCACATGTTATGTCCATTGACGTAAGATACGTAAAGTATCGAAAGTTTTGTATCAGTTCGTCCATATTTTGAGGGTAGTCACTCTCTCTTATCACAATCTCATTTAGCAACGTGCGTCCAGTGCTAATCTGACGCTTCCGTCACGCTTAGGACAACAAGAGGACTGTTATATTCACTCACTGCTTGCTCATTGACACTCGATGCCAAGAGATGTTGAATTTCTTTTCCAACAGCTTCCTTTTTCGCAACATGTATCTGATACGGTTTCTTGAAAAGTACCTGTCCAGGCTTTACATTCAAACGGCATTCATAGCCTTTAATTTCACCAGGCATATTTGAGAATACTTTGTTCATCAGAAATTTGATCTATTGACCGTACCTTAGCCACCATTTCTTCCAGGATATAGTTTACTTCCACAATAGCATGTTGCACAACATTCCCGAATTCACTATCTTCCCGCAAATGTCCCTCATTCTGCACTACCATAATAAGCAGTTCCCATGCTTCATTATTACTGCACATCTAATTACCTATGAAAGGCTCCGTAAACACTCTAGACTCTGGTAAAGTTAACGCTAAACAAGTTCATTGAGTATGTGGTGTGAGTGGAAAGAGTAGCTGCTGTTGAGGAGTAGGTGCAGAACAAGAAGAGTCCTATAAATAACCGAAATTACAGTGGGAACGTAAACGTTAGAAGTATGGAAGTTCAGAATACACGATTTAATTATCGTAGTTCAGTCTGCGGTAGTGGTGAAGGAGGTAGACAGCCACTGCACTTTCGCGATAATTGTTATAATGAAGGCAGAAATATAAGTAGTGTACCATTGAGACAAGGCGGAGAGCAGAATGCTACCCAACCTGATTCTGAATCGAATGAACACAAGTGCTGTGTGGTAAATTAAGTCCCATCTATGAGGAAACTGGCGCTCAAAAATGGTTCAAACGGCTCTGACCACTATGGGACTTAACATCTGAGGTCCTCAGTCCCCTAGAACTTACAACTACTTAAACCTAACTAACCTCAGGACATCACATACATCTGTGCCCGAGGCAGGATTAGAACCTGCGACCGTAGCGGTCGCGCGGTTCCAGACTGAAGTGCCTAGAACCGCTCGGCCACACCGCCCGCGATATTTAATTAAAAGGTCTGTACCAATCAACATTTCGATACTTAATCCAAACACGATTAAACAGGGACGATCTATTATACCTACACCAATTGGTATCAAAGCTTTGTGCTGTACTGGTCTAGGAAGTTTTCCATTAGTACTTAATATTCTTAAGCCACTTATTTTCATGACAGATAACTCATATTTATTAGGATTATAATCATAGAATACTTGGGACAAAGCACTTACTTTGCAGCCGTTATGAAGAAGACAACGCGCTGTTATTCCTGAGCTGTTAGTTTTAAAAATAGGGTGAGTTATTCTAGCTTGAACAGTTTCATCAAGAAAGTCTTCTAATAAATCTTTTTCAGTCTGTTTCCAACTAAAGTATTTTCGTCTATTGCAAGTACATTCACACTTAGATTCACGTGGTCATCTAGCTCCACATCCGCAGCTGCCTTTTCCAACCTGTCCACTAATTTTAAATCAAAGCATTTGAAGACTTCCTGTACTTTTGTTTGCTGCACATCAGCTAAAATACTCTCTACCCTTGAGCAACTGCATCTCTGTGCAAAATTGCTATCTGTGATGCTGTCGCCTGCTTTTACAGTTTGTGGCCATTCAACACAGGTAACAGATTCCTTAACCTCATTATTACTGCTACCCCCTTCATCTAATAACTGCTCCTTCTCAAAACGTTGCAAAACTGACTCTTCTTCCTCCATCGAAACTTTAATCTTCAGATTGCTATCACTGTCGCAAATGTCTTTACTTTACCTTCTTCCTCATTTGGTTAAAACCAGTTAATTTGTTTTTTCCTATTATCTGCGGGATTTTCTTTTCCCTTTTTGTCCCACTTTTCTAATGTGTCCAGAATGCGGTCAACTAGATAACGAGAGTGGTATAACACACTACTGCTACTATCTTTTCCTATTTCATCATCCCTGTTATCGGTTTGCATGTACTGACTGACTGACTGTTGACTGTGTTTTTGTTACTGGCTGTGTCACTCTTTCCGCCCGGTGAGCGCCAGTTTACCGGCTGTGGTGGCCGAGCGGTTCTAGGCGCTTCAGTCCGAAACCACGCGGCTCCTACGGTCGCAGGTTCGAGTCCTGCCTCGGGCATGGATGTGTTATTTAGGTTTACGTAGTTCTAAGTCTAGGGGCTGATGACCTCAGATGTTAAGTCCCATAGTGTTTAGAGCCGTTTGAACCATTTTTGAGCGCCAGTTTCCTCATAGATGGGACTTAATTTATCACACAGCACCTGTGTTCATTCGATTCAGAATCAGGTTGGGTAGCATTCTACTCTCCGCCTTGTCTCAATGGTACACTACTTATATTTCTGCCTTCATTATAACAATTATCGCGGAAGTGTGGTGGCTGTCTACCTCCTTCACCACTACCGCAGCCTTAATTACGATAATTAAATCGTGTATTCTGAACTTCCATACTTCTAACGTTTACGTTCCCACTGTAATTTCGGTTATTTATAGGACTCTTCTTGTTCTGCACCTACTCCTCAACAGCAGCTACTCTTTCCACTCACACCAGATACTCAATGAACTTGTCTCTAGGTGCGGAAATGATTCTTTTACTAGCCCCATGCACATTATTTCGGGTTTCATCTTTTCTGTAAGATGTGACAGCCGTGAAACCCATTTCTATAGATCTCTTTCACTGATTCAAGACCAGGAGTAAACTTTTTGCCACTCCAAAATTCTCTCAAAATGTTGCTTTTTTGTGTGATCAGTACTCATTGTATTTTTAAATACAGAAAGAATTTTATATCTAATCATTGCGTTAGCTGACCATTACAAAGCATTTCCTGACAAATGACTTATTATGAAAGAAGTTTTCTGACCCTGAATTTGGTGAAACATCCTCAAAACCATTACAGAACTCTAACATTGGAGCTTTTTGCCTGGATCGTAACATAAAAATTGACAAAACCCGATAAAAGCTGCGCCAACTGAAGCAACATGCTGTACAGTAGTATTACAGAGTTACTAGACATTACTCTATTTTCTGTTTTAGAAATACTAGTATTTAGTTCTTCTACTTGTAGTTCTGCTGCCTCTATTCTTTCAGAAATTTTTTTGTCAGTACCTTCACGTAATTTCACACAGTCAGATTTTACTTTCTTAATATCCTTCTGACAAGAATTTACTTTATCAGTTTTTCCTCAAACTGATTAGAGCAAAATTTGGCTCATTGCCTAGTCTTTCTGACGACCTCCCTTCCATGACGTCAACTGAGTCTTTGAAATATTTACAAAATTCAACAATTCCGGTTTTGAATATACTATACAATCTAATTAGCTGTTGCCCTACTTTGACTTGGAGATCATAGTGGTTTTATAACCTAAGCTTGTAAGGTGTCAAACAAATAACACACCTTATACTGAATTCCTGAAACAATTCCAGTTAAATCAATATGTCACGTGACATAGTTACTTGAAAATGTACGAATTTTATTGATATGCAAATCGAATAAACAAGACGACATTTCATGAATATAAACCACTAACATTCAATCTAGTAATTTCACGCAAGTAATTTCCCAGACCCGAGCTACGAGGCGCAGTTCTGAGGAAAGAAGAATTTTCCAATAGCAACGCCCATCCCATGTTCGGACGAAACCTTCACAGCAGGACATTCAGCAGACACAATGCGACGCTGGAGCCACTGTTAAGGCTATTGTAAAAAGTAGCCCTTGTCCCTCCTTTTAACGATGACACTTCGGAAAGCCGTTCTGCAGGAACACAGTTGGAGATGGCCGATAAACGTTCGGAGAAACCCAGCTCTAAACATTGGTGACTCACTGTGGCCACCTGTGTTAAAACCGACGTGGAATAAAGCTGTTTGTCTCAGTATTACGTAGCAAAAGTTAAACTCGGCCCTATGAAAGAAACGATGCCTGTGACAGATTGCAAAAAATCTAGTATGTGGAGTTATAACAAGTACGAACGCTCTGATTGGCCAGAAAGGAAACGCGTGGCCACCAGCTTTGATATAGGCAAATGCAGACAGAAATATTCGCTCTTCTCGTGCAGCAAATCGTGTTTGAGCAAGGCGACACGCTTCACACTGAGACGATTGCGAGAGTAATTTTGTGAACACTTGTTCACAGGCTCGTCTTAACTCATAAGGAGCTAAACTGCAATGTCTTCTAGTACAGAGAATTGCACTGAGCAATGACAGTTAATGCTTGCGAGTGATTTGAGGGCAACGACGTACACAGTATTCCAGCTACATAGCAATGACGTACATGCTATTCTAGCCAAATAACGTGTACCATGCTAATTAACATAGTTAGGGAATAGCTAGGAGTCTTGTGTTCACCAAAGACGTAGCAAATGTATCAGATGGGTGTTTAACAGTCGAGAGAGATTTAGTAGAGATTCTCAGGTTCACAGCTCACGCCAACAGCAGCCAGTGCCACTGCTGACCAAAGGCAAACACACTCACTCATGCTACGCTAGCAAGTGATATTCAATTGACACTCAGAGCTGTTGTCTCCGTCTCTCTTAATTTTTTCATACATTCGACCATGACCTATAGTTAAACATATTCATGATTCCAGAATGAGATTTTCACTCTGCAGCGGAGTGTGCGCTGATCTGCCAGGAAGTTTCATATTCATGATTGTCGGACATAATTGAAGCAGAAATATGAGATATCCGATTTAACGAAAAGAATTGATTATCCATTGTAGAGTGCTTTATACTCTGAAGTTACTGAATTGCTTTAATTGTGTACTTCTTTTTCATTGCTCTTTACCGATGCCCATCCATTATTTGGTTATTTTCATTGTGCATTCTTGGCTTAATTGATATCTCTGGCCCCGCCGGCCGGAGTGGCCGAGCGGTTCTAGGCGCTACAGTCTGGAATTGCGCGACCGCTGCGGTCGCAGGTTTGAATCCTGCCTCGGGCATGGATGTGTGTGGTGTCCTTAGGTTAGTTAGATTTAAGTAGTTCTAAGTTCTAGGGGACTGATGACCTCAGAAGTTAAGTCCCATAGTGCTCAGAGCCATTTGAAACATTTTTGATATCTCTGGCGCCAATTGTATTTAATTTGTTTGTATTTTATCGAACCCCAGACATGGTCATCGACCATCTTACCATTAAAGAACCTTAGAATAGTTAGGAATTTCGCTTCACAGCTGTGAACACCCAGTATTAATATTTTACCATCCTGTACATAGACAGTTATGACTGCTTTATAAAAATAAACTTTAATAACGAAAATCTAAGATTTTTAATTTTTTGCTAACACATAGTTACTTCCTGAACCTGTACACTAATTACTATTAGCGATAACGTTTCCTTTACAGCGGGTGTAGTGAATAGATCAGAACCAGTCTCACACATGTTAGATAATGGCGACTGTGGCACGATGGTAAAATACCAAGGTAAGGTTATCGACCATGTGTAATTAGTAGGCCACAAAAATATCCTCTTAAAGAATTTTCATATTAAATTTTTGTGTTGTATCAACCAATAGTAAATATCAGTGGATACTGACAAGTCAATTGGGAGACAGAGATGCGCAATGCACTGAGAGGCGTACGCAGTATTCCCATAGTACAGTTGTAATGCCTTTGTTAGCTTTCAATTTTTCTTGCAAGCACACAGGTGGCTGACACGGCGTTGATAAGTTGGTTCTGTCCCAACTGGTAAGTGATGGTCATACGGTCTTGTTATTGTATCAAGGGAGCTAGCAACAGGCCGGGGTGGCCAAGCGGTTCTAGGCGCTACAGTCCGGAACCGCGCGACCGCTACGGTCGCAGGTTCGAATCCTGCCTCGGTCATGGATGTGTGTGATGTCCTTAGGTTAGTTAGGTTTAAGTAGTTCAAAATTCTAGGGGACTGAGGACCTCAGAAGTTAAGTCTCATAGTGCTCAGAGCCATTTGAACCATATTTGAGCTAGCAACAGTAAACAACGGGTGAAGGTAATAATTTTATGAAGTGAGTAAGGTCCTATGATCGCATGGTTGCACGAAGTAGGACATGTCAGTTAGAATTGAAAAGACGGGAATCAGAGAAATTAGACCTTCACCGAATAGAGGTAAACACCCAGCAAGATAACGTACGGGAACCTCAGGACAGGACAACAGACGACGCAACGCCGTGATAAATACGTATAACAAGGGGTGCAGCAGGACGTAAATACCGAGCAACAAGGCGCCGTAAGTGGCGACCTCCACATTGCAGAGGTGCAAGAAGATGGGGAACGTCTTGAATACGTAGAACTCATAGTACATGTAATAAGACCTCCCTCACAACCGAGTACAGGCAATACAAGTCGAAATGTGTTACCACATGGTTCACTGCAGTCAGTAGCAGACACGAGAATGTAAACACAGAACGAAGTGCATTGAAAGAAGAAGTAGTAGGACCCGTTAATTCGTCGTAAATTCTCCAGCATTTAACGTACGACATAAGGATACAAAACAGAGACATAAACAACAGATAAGGCCGGCCGAAGTGGCCGTGCGGTTAAAGGCGCTGCAGTCTGGAACCGCAAGACCGCTACGGTCGCAGGTTCGAATCCTGCCTCGGGCATGGATGTTTGTGATGTCCTTAGGTTAGTTAGGTTTAACTAGTTCTAAGTTCTAGGGGACTAATGACCTCAGCAGTTGAGTCCTATAGTGCTCAGAGCCATTTTTTTAAACAACAGATACGTGAGCACAGTGCAGGAACAGCGAAACAACTGCAACAACAGATACGTGAGCAGATTGCAGAAAGAACAAAACAATTGTGTGAAATTAAAAAACAAAACATAGACGTCAAAGAACAATTATGTCACATTGGAGAAGAGGCAAAAGAATCCCGAGATGCATTCGAAAATTTAATAATAGGTCACATGCAATTAAGAACAGATATCGACTAGGTCCACGTGAATGTGCAGACATGGCGGGATAACACCCAGACCGAAACAAAAACGTTGCATGACGACACTCGGGGTGAAACTAAAACATTACGTGACCACGTCAAAACATCATGTGATGACAACTGTGGTGTCACCGCCAGACACCACACTTGCTAGGTGGTAGCCTTTAAATCGGCCGCGGTCCGTTAGTATACGTCGGACCCGCGTGTCGCCACTATCAGTGATTGCAGACCGAGCGCCGCCACACGGCAGGTCTAGTCTAGAGACTCCCTAACACTCGCCCCAGTTGTACAGCCGACTTTGCTAGCGATGGTTCACTGTCTACTTACGCTCTCATTTGCAGAGACGACAGTTTAGCATGGTCTTCAGCTACGTCATTTGCTACGACCTAGCAAGGCGCCATATTCAGTTACTATAATTACTTCAAGAATGTATTCTGATCTGATAATATTGTGAATCATGTACCGTCAAGAGCGACGTTCATCATTAATGGATTAAAGTTAAGTATGAAACTAATTACGTCCGCTTTCTGAATTCTCATTCCTTGTTATCTCACGTCAGTATCGTTCTTCCCTCCTTACGCCAGCCTGCGTGAGCTAAAACGCGTGCATTTCGGCCTCCACTCGTAACACTGTGTTGGCTCTTCTGCTAACACAAAAACAACAAAGCATTACGTGACGATACCCACGGTGAAATTGCAAAGATAAGCAAATAGGTTGATGCAATTACACGCCAAGCAGCAGATACAGCACGGCAAATAGTTGAAGATACTGTGTTGCAAAAACACGTCACGAAAGCGGTCCTCAAGAGGTACGATACTCGCATCGTGGGAGTAGAAGCGAAAACAAAGCACCAATTCGAAAAACTCAGGGAAGAACTGTTGCGAACTACACAAGAGCGAAGCGATCAGGATTGTACAAGCTCTGAATCTGTAACAACTTTTAAGTCAATAACGCCACCAGAAAGCCAAGAAGTTTTACAAGGAATGGAAAAAGATTTCATGCAAATACAATTCCAGTCACAGGCGGGGAAGAAGTTACGCGATAGCCGACCACCTGCGATGCCACAGGCAGTTTTGAAACTTCCGAAGAGCAGACGGCACCACTAAGACATCGGATACCTCAGGCATACTTTTCGGTAGAATTCGAACCACATGAAGAAGTGGCAAGATTAGCCAGGCAAGATACCGAGCCAATACATGACAGGGAATTGCAAGGGCGCAAAGGTAATAGCGTAATGCATACCGCTATTCCCGCAGAGCCAATGGAAGGAAGTCATTGCGTCCCATTGCAACGATATCATGCAAGTTACAGTGGGCGATATCCACTGGATATACCACAACGTAAAAGACTGACACGTGCAATGATCGGAAACTGAAGCGCCAAGGATTCTCGAATTTCTTATGGTACCATGACGAGGTATGACAATGATCATTTCCTCTCTGTAAGGAAGTTTCAGCATTTCTGTGAAGGAACCTCACTGCATCCACGAACCTTCATTGATCAGTTCAGAGTAGGACTACCAGAACATTGGACATTAACACACAAACTAGACTTTATATGTGGCCATTTGCCTGGAACATTAACAGAAACGATGCAAAACGTAGCAGATAAATGTCGATCATATGAAGATTTCAGAGATATGTTTCGTTCACGCCACTGGTCGAGTGAAACGCAAAATAGGGTGAAGCATGAACTACTACAAAATCCATACTTCGAAAATTCCGGAGAGAAGAGCCTTCTAAAATTTTTCGAAGCAATGTCAAAGAAAAACCAACGTTTAGATCTGCCATACAACGATGGAGAATTGATTCAGTTGTGTACCATGAAGCTGCCACAATACCAACAGTCATTGGTAGGGCGCGGAGGCAATGACGTGGAAGGCTTCAAAGGAATTTGGAGAGAACTAGAATTCATATTCTCTGAAGATGAGGGAAGAAAAAAGTGAAACCCGCGTGAAAACGTGAATGAAAGACCGCGAAATGCGGCGGAGACCGCACGAAGGAATGTCAGCTATTACGAACCGCGTGATAACTCAGCGCTAAGAAGTGACAATAGATTCGAACAAAGAGGTAGTTATGGGTATGGGACAAGAAATGGCAACGATTATCCACCCAGGAATGGCAGTAATTGCTACAGAGGGAATAACGGCAATCGCTGCGGATATTGGAGGGCAAACAGGCCGACAAATTTCCAGCAGCGATACCCGTATCCACAAGTCGAACTAAGACAGGAAGGACCGAAAGAAGAGTGGAGATAAGGCCACCAAACCCCGATAAACGTTCCAATTGACGAGACAGCGCTCAAGCCAAGGAGAACAGCGCACCAACCCAGGCAAGCCAGCAGCATAACGAGAGAAATAAACACTTGACACGAGAGGTGAAAGATAAAGGAACAGAATCGCATGGACCGAAAGAAGGCGAAATACAACGAACATCAATTTGGAGACGATTTAGTTGGGAAGATTTCGTGAAAAATGGAATACCAGAGCAAAAAGAGGCAAGCATAACGGAAGTCGAGTTAAGAGGTAAAGTAATTAGCATTACAGAGTTATTTAATACTGCAACTAGGGTGCGGCCATTCCAAGAGGATAATGTACCATAGAGTGAAATGGGATCATAGGGATCAAACGATGGCAGGAAAATGACAACATCAGGCTGGGGAGAAATTAATTGGGAGGATACCGACGAGGAAAACAAACTACCAGAGGCAGGCACAACGGGAGAAGAGAATACGGACGAAGTAATTAGAATTGCCGACTTATGTGAGGTTAAGACCAGGGAAAACGAACTCAAGGATGTTAATGCACAGCTGAAGATAAATTGCAATTGTACACAGGTCCTAATGTGTGCAATGATGGAAGTTACTGAGATATAATAAGGGCATTTAGATGCAATTATTTTGGAGTTCCTACGAAGAAACAAGAGGCAGATCTAGTTGAGCTGAGGGAAGATGAAGTTAAATGTGGAGAAGAAGTTGTAGAAGGGAGAGAGATAGTGGTCGAGACATATCCTACACAAGATTCGAATTCTCAGGTAAAAATCCTGAAACGACTCACGTATGATTCAATGGAGGATGCTTTAATGCAGGGAGATGAGGAAGAACAAAGCAAACCGGTCGCGATTCAACCAGTTGTGAAGGCCGTGGTAGCAAAAATCTCAATTAATATAGTCATAGACAGCTGAAGCGAGCTAACCTCGATTTCGGAGAACTTATTTAACCAATGAAATGCTAATGAAGAATTACAGATTTTGAAAACGAAGAAGATTAAAGTGAAGGGTCTCATCAAAAATTATTCTGCGGATGCCAGTGAACAAAAAAGGTTAACTCTTTCGTGCTGAGGTCAAAAGATCGAAGCCAATTTCTTTAGTACATAGACATTAACGGCGGGCACGATAATAGGTGCAGATTTTCTGAATGAAAGACGAACAGTGCTCTTTGAGCAAAGGCTGAAATTAGAGGAAATACCAGTAATGAATAACCAATTAAGGCTGATGTCAGACAAGGATGATGAGCAACCAGAACAATGTACAAAGGGAGGAATCACCTTATATCATTAGAGAACTCCTGTTTGAAGTACGTAAAGAAATCGATGGGAAATTATTAGAAGTAAAAGACATTCCAGATGAAAGTGAAAGGGAATTAGAAAAGCCGGCCGGGTGGCCGAGCGGTTCTAGGCATTACAGTCTGGAACCGCGCGACCGCTACGGTCGCAGGTTCGAATCGTGCCTCGGGCATGATGTGTGTGATGTCCTTAGGTTAGTTAGGTTTAAGTAGTTGTACGTTCTAGGGGACTGATGGAAATGTCGTGTGGCTAGGGCCTCCCGTCGGGTAGTCCGTTCGCCTGGTGCAGGTCTTTCGATCTGACGCCACTTCGGCGACCTGCGCGTCGATGAGGATGAAATGATGATGATTAGGACAACACAACACCCAGTCCCTGTGCGGAGTAAATCTCCGACCCAGCCGGGAATCGAACCCGGACCCTTAGGATTGACAGTCTGTCACGCTGACCACTCAGCTACCGGGGCGGACAGGGGACTGATGATCTCAGAAGTTAAGTCACATAGTGCTCAGAGCCATTTGAACCATTTTAATTAGAAAATTTTTGCTGGACGAGGTAGAGGCGTTTTTACTTAAGCGAGGCAGTATCAAACACTTCCAATGCAAATTTGAAGTCAAAGAACACAAGCCATTTAGAGTACCACCTTATACAATACCACTAAGTTACAGTCCACCCCTGGTAGCTGAGTGGTCAGTGCAACAGAATGTCATACCTAACGGCCCGAGTTCGATTCACAGCTGGGTCGGAGATTTTCTCCGCTTAGGGACTGGGTGTTGTCACTTACAGGAAATTCGTTGTAACTCTCTTGAAATGGTGAGAGCTTCTATGATGATGCACTTGTTGAAGAATTACAATTAGAAACATCGTTGCCAGGCGACATAACCTCTTGTACAGAAAGCTTTCTAAACTTGTTTCCTCTAAATTGTCGTTTTTTGAAAATGCCTTTGCGTTTCATCTTCAATAAACTCAACAAAACACACATAAACAAGCACTGCAAACGTAAGTATAACAACTCCTAGAATCACACTTGAACAAAACTAACCGAATGTTTGAAAGCGTGTTGTTTACAAACAGCAGAAACAAAAGAATACCGATGGTTGCATTCTAAAGATAGCCAACACACTCGGGAGTAAAAAAAAAAAATCCTAACGTCCAATGTTGGGAATATAAAGATCAGAAATATATGCAGAAAGTGGGTGACAGAAAAGTGGGCTTGGCACATAAACACACGTGGTAGGAAAATGCTCTTTAAAAGCTCGAAAAAAAATTTTTCAGCAAAATCCTTTTCAGGGTACTTAAATTAAACCTTGATCTACCGAAATATGATGAAAACCGAAGATCGATTTTTTTCGACCTGAACCACGGTATGGTCCCCTTGAATAATAATATCATCTACATATCGTTTGAAACAAACTGCTTTTTCCAGTGAGTTGCTCCTGCCGATGAAAGAATTTATTTCTGAATTATTTATGAAAAGACGTCCTCACTAGGCTTAACAGCCAAGGTTAACCCTTCGTTTTGATGATATGTTTTACTGTTAAACTGGAAATAATTGTAGGAAAGTGACAACGCTAGAAGTTCAATTAATTCCACTATTTCTGTTTGTATTAACCTGTAATACGTTACCAAATTGTTTTTTATGATCACTAACATTCGCCTATTGATATATTAATGTATATATAATCTTTTGGGATTTTTTTTATCTTTAAGAAAGTTCGTGACTGTTTTTATAGTGGTAGACTTTCCCTTGACAAATGCTTCCTTTAACTTTTTGGTTAAGAGTTTTTTCAGTGCATAAGTGGGTGATGCCCCATAGTCAACTATCAGTCGTATTGTCTTATTTATTTTATGTGTCTTTATTTGTGATTGCAGTCTCGGAATACTAATTTCATTACTTTCACATGTCACTTTTCTTAGTCAACTAAAATAAAATTGCATTTATCTATTTCGTTTCTGAGGGCGAGATTAAATTTCTTGGTTCATCTTTATTAACATGATTTATATTACTCTCAGCAAACAACTGTTCAGTTTTTGATACATAACCTACATCATTGACAATCACAATGACGTTTCTTTTGTCTGCTTTCGTCACCATAGCTTTGCTCTCTTTTTCACTTAGCATTAATGGATTTCGCAATAGCCTGAGCTTTAGTAGTATCAGCGGAGTCTCTTGTAATTTTTGTGTCCGCTATAAGATAATTACTGATGCATGCTGTGTGAAAGGGTAAGAACGCACTACGTGCAGAACCAAAACATCTTATGGGAAAGTTGGCGAAAGTGGTAGAGGATTGGCACTAGTTCAGAGTAGGTCAGTGAGGAGCCGTAGTTGGGTGGAGGAGATCACGCATTTTGACGGTAGTCTGCAGGGATCTGTCGTTGTGGACGTAACATGGTATTTTGGGTGCACACCAGAATGCATCTGCACAGTATTTTCGTGAATTTATAAGGATTTTTTTGGGGGATTATCGACAGGTAGCACTATTTAGAGATATAGAGAAGCCGTTTGGTGTGGCATTAAGTTGCGTGAAGTGCTGCGACGTCAAGTAGAATGTGCAGTGGCAATCTACCTGTCTCACTATCTCTACCGAGCGAGGTGGCGCAGTGGTAGCACACTGGACTCGCATTCGGGAGGACGACGGTTCAATCTCGCGTCCGGCCATGTGGTTGCAGAGGGGTTTGGGGAGATGGTAGGAAGGTGTGGTGGTATCTATAAATAGAATTTATATATATTCTTTTGGAGCTCAGAAATGTGTGGATTAGCCATGAATATGGGAGAATTATGTGACTTATCGAAAATCATAGCGTAAATCGAAAAAGACAACCACCAGTCATGAGGCACGACAGTCATTTCTGGAAGATAATAGGCGACGTAGGTAAGGCAAGTAAACAAAATTTGATTTTCTGTATACAGACTCGCAGAAGTACAAATGGTAACTTGTACAGAAAATGAAACAGTCAACGAGAAGAGCCCAATAGAAAGATAATAAGTGAAAATGGAAACTATAGACAAAAATTAAAATCTTAACGAAAGGAAGAAGAAAAGACCACAAAATCGTATGTTTAAAAAGGGAAAGTGAACTTTATCGACGTCACAAGTATCTCCAACTAGAGCCAAATAGAGATAAAACTGGTGATAAAAAGGTTTTATCTTACTATGTACCTAAGGATATAGCAATCTGTATTGAGAATTTACTTATTTATTCAGTTTCATATATGATATTGTTCACAGAGCACTGAATGACGAAAAACAGAGCTTTTCGGTAGATCATCTCAGAAGAATGACATGAGACAGAGAATGAAATTGAATATGGGGAATACTGATGTGAGAATGGAACATACATTAACAAAAAATGTTGAAATGTGTGTGAAATCTTATGGGGCTTAACGGCTAAGGTCATCAGTCCCACAGCTGACACACTACTTAACCTAAATTATCCTAAGGACAAACACACACACCCATGCCCGCGCGAGGACTCGAACTTCCGCGGGAACCAGCTGATACATTAACAGAAAAAGACATGCAATACGGAATAGGTGATATACGCATCTGTTGTCAGACAATGCAGGTAGCACTATTTAGAGATATAGAGAAGCCGTTTGGTGTGGCATTAAGTTGCGTGAAGTGCTGCGACGTCAAGTAGAATGTGCAGTGGCAATCTACCTGTCTCACTATCTCTACCGAGCGAGGTGGCGCAGTGGTAGCACACTGGACTCGCATTCGGGAGGACGACGGTTCAATCTCGCGTCCGGCCATCCTGATTTAGGTTTTCCGTGATTTCCCTGAATTACTCCAGGCAAATGCTGGGATGGTTCCTTTGAAAAGGCACGGCCGACTTCCTTCCCCATCCTTACCTAATCCGATGAGACCGATGACCTCGCTGTTTGGTCTCTTCCCACAAACAACCCACAACCCAACCCACTATCTCGAACCACCGCCCACTTTTTATCCACACCAAAAATATGTGTCTAGGGGTAGGAAAAAAGGATACAAAAATTAAACTATTATCTTTGTAAAATTTTGTTGGTCTGTATGGTGATGAATTTAGTTTTTAAGAATATTGCTCTGAAAACATGAAGTGCGTACCATGAATATAGATTATGTATTATCCTATTCGGTAGAGTTTTTATTTTGCTTTGTTTGTGTGATAAACAGAACCTCTTATGAATACTAACATTTTCATAAAACAATTTCTTTTTGATGAAGATAGGTCTGCTTCATAGTAGGAAATTGTAAAGATTTGTCACAAGAGTATACTTTCATGTTTTTAATGTTGTGTATAATATGTAGCTAAGAGAGCTTTTGTTAACCTGCACAAAGATGCTGAGCACTTCACAGGGCAAGCACACCAGTACTATTTTCCGTTGCATGATCAGCAGAGCGAAGGATGGCGAGCATGGTATTGTGGGTCTACAGCAAGTAGGGATCCCGTCGACAGCAGAGATTGCCGGCCGGAGTGGCCGAGCGGTTAAAGGCGCTACAGTCTGGAACCGCACGACCGCCACGGTCGCAGGTTCGAATCCTGCCTCGGGCATGGATGTGTGTGATGTCCTTAGGTTAGTTAGGTTTAAGTAGTTCTAAGTTCTAGGGGACTTATGACCACAGCAGTTGAGTCCCATAGTGTTCAGAGCCATTTGAACCATTTTTTTGACAGCAGAGATTACTGGCACCGCCAAATGACAAATGCCTGGTATGCGCCAGAAAGGAGACTGTAACTGACAAAAATGCCTGGCAGTTGCTGGAAAGCAGGCCGATAAAGGTGAATAATCGCCTGCGGCGCCTTGGGGAATGCGCAGCTCAGGGGATTCGACTCTCTGACAAGTCACGTAGCGAGCGGCAGCTAACGACAGCAATGGCACGTCTGTCTGTACAGCTCTAAGTAGAATTGTGGAGCAAGTCGTCGGCACTCATGTCACACTAGCAGTGGGGTAAAGACCTTAACAAGCATTCCACTCCCTCTCTCTGAATCATCAGGGTGCAGCAACGAAGTATCGTCAAGGCGGAGAAACACCAGTGAAGAACCTTCCAAAATCCTCCCAACCATCGTAACTGTTGTACAGATCCTTATTTTTCCTTTAAACACTTCCTTGACATACCATTTGAATGGGATCAAAGGGCACTCCCTAATTTCCATTCTCTCAAGAAGGTGAAAAATACCATCTAGACATGCAAAATAGAGCTATGTCTTCTTAAGACTTTTTTTTTTTTTTTAAAAGGGATTGTAGCAGCAGAAGAAGAGACACTGAGATGAATACTGGTATTACCACTTATTCAGGAACAATGTACGGTCGCAGGTTTGAATCCTGCCTCGGGCATGGATGTGTGTGATGTCCTTAGGTTAGTTAGGTTTAAGTAGTTCTAAGTTCTAGGGGACTGATGACCTAAGATGTTAAGTCCCATAGTGCTCAGAGCCATTTGAACCAGGAACAATGTTCTGCAGCCCAGAGTCATGAGCAACGTATTTTGCTGCACGTATCTAAAAGAAGAATAGATCTGGCGATGTGTTGAAGAGGCCGATTTGTCATCATTCTTGCCAACTGCGAAGCAGATATCCTGGCTCATTACCAATACTACGAAGATTTCAGTAAATTCCCACAGCCAGTAAAGGATGAAGCGACAATGCAGTGCCGTTGTAAACATTGAACTTCGCCCTTCAAACATTTACGGCGTAATGAGTCCTCTCTATCTCAACAATTTTGGGATATTAACTAGCGTCCTAATGAGTGTCTGTGCTCCATAAACAACCGAGTGCTTAGTGATTAGATATATATGCAGCTCGTATGCAGATTCAGAAAAACAAGACTGATTAGGAATAATATTCACATGTAAATTCCTTATTTTTATGTAAAAGGGATAGTAGATTACTGTTTTTAAAAAGCGAAAGACTGAGAAGCAATGGTCTGCAACAAACCACCATAAGAGGACATATAGAGACATGTAACCATGATTAGTAATTTATGTGGCAGAGACAGCGTCCATTTTTGTGTGACTGGACAGGCCAGTATTACGCAATGATCAGTCACTGCAGAGCCATCATAAAAGTGGAAACACGTAAAAAAGTGCCACTTTGCCTCGTCAGCATCACAGGGTGGAATATTGATATGTGAGGGCATTCAGACGGAGCAGAATGATTGGTCTCCGGGAGGCGGATCTGACATTCTGTCACATTAAGGCTCGTACAGTACATGCTGCCTCAAAAGAGAGGCGTATGAGGAACCAGTAGAGATAAGACGGTCATACTGTGCCGACAGAGTGTGAGACAACTGCCACCTTGTCCGCTTGGGCGTAACAGACAGAACAACTTCATCCACTGTGTTGCGTGTTGTTAGAGGACTGCAACAAGTGTGAACATATTCACGTCGATGATTCAATGGCGTCTTCTGCGGGTTGGACTGATGGCATGTATGCCATTGCGTTGGCGTCCATTGACTAGAACAACCAACACTGCAGACTGCAATGGGTATCTGAACGTCGACACTGGTGTGATAAGTGCCAAAATGTTATGTTTTCGGATGAGTCCCACTTCACCATGTCCTATAGTGATGGCTACATATATAATCGACGTCGCCATTGTGTAAGCAATTGGACAGACTATATTTTTGAGAAGCATAGTGGTCAAACCCCAACAAGTGCGAATTCTGGGTCGCCATTTCATATAACACGCGATCTCGCCTCCAACGTCTTGAGGGAAACCTGAACAGTTACCGCTACATCAGACATGTTTTACAGCCCGAGGCAGGACACCTCATGCAAGCTATTCAGCATAACATATTTCAACAGGACAACACCTGGTAGCATGTGGCCAGGAATGTGCAAACCTCTTTTAAAGAACAATGGGTTCCAGTGCTTCCATTTGTCTGACATGTCGTCCATCGAACATATTTGCGTTATGCTCTGTCGGCATTTTGTTTGTTCAGGTCCTCCTGCAGCGACAGTTAATGCTTTACGGACATGCCTACAAGCTATGTGGCTGAGTATTCCCCAGAAGCATATTCAGGAATTCTTTGATTCCATGTCATGACAGCTAGCAGCTCTGATTGCAGCACCTGGTGGCACTACTCCGCACTGCAGTTCCGTAGTTACAGCGCATGCACAGTTCAGTAATGCTAATCATTTTTGTACTATCATATCCCTAATCAGCTGAATAAATTTCATAGTGATCACATCTCTTGGCAATGGTGTTCCACTTTTTCCAAACAGTATATATATGTACACTCCTGGAAATGGAAAAAAGAACGCATTGACACCGGTGTGTCAGACCCACCATACCTGCTCCGGACACTGCGAGAGGGCTGTACAAGCAATGATCACACGCACGGCACAGCGGACACACCAGGAACCGCGGTGTTGGCCGTCGAATGGCGCTAGCTGCGCAGCATTTGTGCACCGCCGCCGTCAGTGTCAGCCAGTTTGCCGTGGCATACGGAGCTCCATCGCAGTCTTTAACACTGGTAGCATGCCGCGACAGCGTGGACGTGAACCGTATGTGCAGTTGACGGACTTTGAGCGAGGGCGTATAGTGGGCATGCGGGAGGCCGGGTGGACGTACCGCCGAATTGCTCAACACGTGGGGCGTGAGGTCTCCACAGTACATCGATGTTGTCGCCAGTGGTCGGCGGAAGGTACACGTGCCCGTCGACCTGGGACCGGACCGCAGCGACGCACGGATGCACGCCAAGACCGTAGGATCCTACGCAGTGCCGTAGGGGACCGCACCGCCACTTCCCAGCAAATTAGGGACACTGTTGCTCCTGGGGTATCGGCGAGGACCATTCGCAACCGTCTCCATGAAGCTGGGCTACGGTCCCGCACACCGTTAGGCCGTCTTCCGCTCACGCCCCAACATCGTGCAGCCCGCCTCCAGTGATGTCGCGACAGGCGTGAATGGAGGGACGAATGGAGACGTGTCGTCTTCAGCGATGAGAGTCGCTTCTGCCTTGGTGCCAATGATGGTCGTATGCGTGTTTGGCGCCGTGCAGGTGAGCGCCACAATCAGGACTGCATACGACCGAGGCACACAGGGCCAACACCCGGCATCATGGTGTGGGGAGCGATCTCCTACACTGGCCGTACACCACTGGTGATCGTCGAGGGGACACTGAATAGTGCACGGTACATCCAAACCGTCATCGAACCCATCGTTCTACCATTCCTAGACCGGCAAGGGAACTTGCTGTTCCAACAGGACAATGCACGTCCGCATGTATCCCGTGCCACCCAACGTGCTCTAGAAGGTGTAAGTCAACTACCCTGGCCAGCAAGATCTCCGGATCTGTCCCCCATTGAGCATGTTTGGGACTGGATGAAGCGTCGTCTCACGCGGTCTGCACGTCCAGCACGAACGCTGGTCCAACTGAGGCGCCAGGTGGAAATGGCATGGCAAGCCGTTCCACAGGACTACATCCAGCATCTCTACGATCGTCTCCATGGGAGAATAGCAGCCTGCATTGCTGCGAAAGGTGGATATACACTGTACTAGTGCCGACATTGTGCATGCTCTGTTGCCTGTGTCTATGTGCCTGTGGTTCTGTCAGTGTGATCATGTGATGTATCTGACCCCAGGAATGTGTCAATAAAGTTTCCCCTTCCTGGGACAATGAATTCACGGTGTTCTTATTTCAATTTCCAGGAGTATATATATATATATATATATATATATATATATGGAGAGAGACAGAGAGAGAAAACTCATAAACAAAAACAAAATATAAATGTCCTTCAATAATAAAAACAGTTTTCATATATATATATATATATATATATATATATATATATATATATATATATATATATACCTGGCGAAGCAAAATTCACGCACTCGGGCTTCGCAGTGCGACTCCTCACATGCCAGAGATAAAAAAAAGTCTGCCACAAAATTTCGTACAGCGAGCACAGCTGTCAGAAAAAGGCAATCTAGCAACACTATAACCACATTTATGGTAATTACCTCTGTCAGCACACATTAGTTGCACTATGCAGTTGATGCAGTAGATAGAGTTTTGCGTTAGCAAGCAGGAGGTCGATGGTTCAACCAACACAACCATGTTTTTGGTTTGGTAAATGTAGTAAATGTGGCATCTTAATCTTCAACAGCGATTGCAGTGGGTCCTCTGGTAAACTTTTGAACTTACATTCTACAATCGTAGAAATGTAAGATCGGTCAGCTTTGAAAGGTGCCCTTTCCACGTCTAGGGAGTGAATTTATTCACACCACTTCATATACTAGATGCGAAAGCTGTTTTCTTTCTACCCTCTTCCAATGGCCCATAGATTAGTACCAAGTATTATCCTTGTCTCGTTCAAGTCCATTACGTTTCGTTAGGGCCTTACGTTACTAGTAGGACTAGCAGTGTGCTTTACGAATAGTGTTCAAGCTCAGTTACTATTTGTAGGTTTATCACCATTGTCCCACTATTTATGCCTTTCAACACTGAGTTTGGTAACCATATGCTGTTTAGTACATATCTCAGTGCATTATTATTATTACTATTGTTCAATCGATGGGACTGTGGAAACGTCACGTCTATTACCATTAGGGAAACAGTGTAATTCGAAACTGAACATTTCACAATTAGCGTCTTGGGATGGATCATGCAGAATAATATCGGTCAGAGGGGTAATGCGCGTTAGGTGGAACAGCTTGCACGACTGATGGCGTGTTTATACGGTATGTGCTGTCCACCAACAGGGACTAGTTGCAAGCAGAGTAACGTGCCTGTGACAGACTCAGATGTACATGCATACATGTATGGAATTTTCTCATTGTAAACCTCTAAACCAGTGTGACAGACGAATGGCATACACAAATGGTGAATATGTTGATATGCTTCTGGTCCTTGGTGCATCTGATAACCGGGCTGGTGTTGCCACTCGTGAATGTGCTGCTAGATATCCTTCTCTACACCATCCAGATAAAAATGTGTTTCGTCGTCTGGAGCTGCACCTTCAGGAGTCAGGTTCTCTCCTTCCACCATCACGTGACGGAGGTCATACATGGACTCGTCGTACTCCAGCTACTGAGGAAGGTGTTGTGACTTGGCAAGACAGCCAAGCCACTATGAGGTAGCCGAAAGGCACGCGTTTAAGCTCACGCAGGCTGGCGTGAGGTCTGGAACAGTTAAAGGAGTTGAGTCTAGTAAAAAAAGTACGTAGCTTCTGGAATACTTAACTTTAATCCATAATTGGTAAAAATCGGTCTGACGGTACATGCATCACAAGATAAATAGCAAATGATAACGGTGTCTTGCTAGGTCGTAGCAAATGACGTAGCTGAAGGCTATGCTAACTATCGTCTCGGCAAATGAGACGTAATTTGTCAGTGAACCATCGCTAGCAAAGTCGGCTGTACAACTGGGGCGGGTGCTAGGAAGTCTCTCTAGACCTGCCGTGTGGCGGCGCTCGGTCTGCAATCACTGACAGTGGCGACACGCGGGCCCGACGTATACTAACGGACCGCGGCCGATTTAAAGGCCACCACCTAGCAAGTGTGGTGTCTGGCGGTGACACCACAGAAGGTATTCTGGAGGTCATACACCAAGAGCCTCACGAAGTATGTGTAGCATAGCAAGGCAGCTGCGTGTCCCGCAGCACACTGTTGTTAACGTGCTGCATGAGCATGGGCTGCACTCCTATCGTTATGCTTTCATGCAACAACTGCATCCTGCAGATCGCCATCAGAGGATGCAATTCTGTGAACGTTTTCAACAACAACAGGAAGCCAATGATGACTTCGTGAACACTGTAATATGGTTAGATGAAGTAGCATTTACTCGTGAGGGTGTCTTCTTCAATATGCACAATGCCCAACATTGGTGTGAGGTTAACTCGCATGTCACTCGTGACTGTGGATATCAAGTTTGCTTTGGTATCAACGTCTGGGCCGGAATATTGGGCGACAGGCGTTTGGGCCCCTACATGTTGCCTGACCGGTTGTCTGCACGAAGGTATCATGCATTCCTCTCAAACTATCTGCCTGATGCATTGAAAGATGTTCCACTACATGTTCGGCAGAGGATATGGTTCCAACATGATGGTGCACCTCCACACTCTGGAATTAATGTGTGTCAGTATTCGTACAGAACATTTCCAGGAAAATGGCTCAGGCATAGAGGTCCAGTTGTATGGCCACCGCGTTCACCTGACCTAAATCCCCTGGATTTCTTCCTGTGGGGACACCTGATGAAGCATATGTTCTCTACTCCGTCGACGAATGTGGAAGAATTGGTAACTCATGTTTATGCTGCTCTTGTTACTGTGGGTCCAGAGCTGTATGATCTGGTGGGTTGTGCAATGATTGGACGTGCAGGGAGGTCGCTTTGAGCATCTGTTGTTCTAAGGACAATGTATTCTGTTGTGAAGGTCATGCTGTCGTTAATATGGACATTATTATTGTCACTGGTTGTTAATGTGTGACATCTGAGTGCTCGTATTACATGTAGCATAAATGACAAGTAGATGTTGTGTTATTGTACTGTGCTATCATCTTTAACATCATGAAATAGATACTGTTTTTGTAGTTATTCTGTCCTATGACAGGTCATTTGTTTCAACTGTCTGTTTCATATTTGCCTAACCATGTATTTGTTACGTTCAGCGTTACAAAATGTTGTAAATTTAGGATACATGTGACATAAGAAACCGTGTATTATACAGTATGAAGTATCAGAATGAAATTAACAAAAAAAAAAAAAAAATGCACCCCAACCCATGCACGAACCATCAGCCTCCTGCTTGCTAACCCAAAACTCGATCCTCTGCACCAACAGCACAGCACGATCAAGCTGTTATGACAGGTGGTTACCATACATGTGGTTACAGTGTTGCCAGACTCTTTAGCGTCCTTTTTCTACCAGTGTACCCGCCAGACGAAATGTCGTGAGCGACATTTTTTTATCGCTGGCATGTGACGAGTTGCGCTACGAAGCCCGAGTGCTCGAATTTCGCTTCACCTTGGTGTTTTGCACTTAAAGAGCTCAGTTAGACTAAACTACATGGCCAGTTCCTTTTGCTGCCTTCCTTGGTGCCCAAACTTCCCTCATTCGCTCGCTGTGTTTCTGTTACCTGTCCTCTCTCTATGCTTCTTGTCGGCTTCGTGTCTTCGGCTTCACCTTGGTTGCCTTTTTGGTTGCCCATATTTCTTTCATCTTCCGGCTGTGATCTTGTTTGCGTGCTTCGGTCCATTTTACGCCTGTTCGTTTGTCACAGTGTATCTCGTGTAGTTTACTTTTCTTAATGATGTTTCTGAATTTTGTTCTATCGTTTATTGTGTCTGGTGTGATGTTGAGTTGGTTCAGGTCGTTTTTTACCTCTGCCACCCATTTTTTGTTTCTAGTGGTCACCCAGTCAAAGATCTGTTTGGTCAGTCTATGTGATGGCATTCTGCATAGGTGTCCATAGAACTGTAGTCTGCGTTTTCTAATCTTTTCTGTGATTGTCTCGGTATGTTTGTATAGTTCCTCCGTAGGTTTCCTGATCCATATTCCATTGTTGTTAGTTGCGCCAAATATTTTCCTAAGTATTTTCCGTTCTAGTTTTTCTAGTTGTCTGATACGTGTATGCCCTAGGATTAGTGTGGTCTCTGCTGCATACAGTGCTTTGGGGAGCACAACCGTGTCGTAGTGGCGTAATTTGGCTTTTTGTGAGATAGACTTCTTGTTGTACTGATTCCACACTACTTTGTATGCCTTGTCCAGTTTAGTTTTTCTTTCTCCGTTTGAGTCTCTGTTATGGCCGCTCATCTGTAGCGTTTCACCGAGGTATTTGAAGTTTGACGTTTTGTAAATCGTGCCGTACTTTGTGTTCAGAGATAAGAGTTTCTCTGTGCTCATAAACTGTGTCTTTTCGTCGCAGATCTGTAGTCCAGTTTTGGAAGCGATTTCGTGTAGTTTTTCAATAGCTTCTTTTGTTTCGTTTATACCTTTCGTGACAATCACCAAATCGCCTGCAAAAGCTAGGCATTTAATCTGTAGGTTTTCTAAGGTTATCTCCTGTTTCGATGTTTCCCATTCTTTTATTACCTTATCTAACACTATATTGAGAAGGAGAGGTGAGAGGCCATCGCATTGTCGGACACCTGTGCGAATTTCGAAGGGCTCTGATAGTTCCCCACAGAACTTTACTTTGGAGGTCGTGATGATCAAGGTTTGCTCTATGATAGTCCATGTTTTGTTGTCTACTTTGTATTCAGCTTGAATTTTGAAGAGAGTTTTCCGGTCGATAGAGTCGTACACCTTTTTTAAGTCGACAAAGGTAATGATCAGGTTCTGTTGATGTTGTAAAATCATTTTCAGGTTCCAAATTTGTTTCGTACGAGACCGCTCTTTACGGAAGCCTGCTTGGTATTCCCCAATCAAGTGGTCGGTCTGGCATTCTAGTCTATTTAGTAAAGCTTTAGAGACGATCTTGTATGTGACCGGTACTAGGGATATTCCTCTGTAGTTGTTCGAGTCAGTCTTGTCATCTTTTTTGTATATTGGGTGTATCAGGGCAGTTTTTCAGTCGTCGGGAATTTTCATGGTTTTCCAGATATCTTTCAAGATCCTGTGGATGTCTTTGGTGAGTTCTGGGTCTTGTAACTTCCAGATTTCCGCGATGATGCCGTCTTCTCCTGGTGCTCTACGATTCTTGAGTAACTTGATTATTTCTTTAACTTCTTCTAGAGTTGGAAGTTCACTATCTGGATTGTACGTGCTCGTTTCTGTCATCAGTTCTTCCATAGAGGGGTCCGTGTTGAGGAGTTTTTCAAAGTACTTTGCCAGAATGTCACAATTGTTTTAGGTACTGGTTTCTAGAGTTCCATCCGGTCTTCTGAAGCAAAAGTTGGGTGGTTGATATCGAGTCATACTTTCTCTCAACGTTATGTAGAAGTTTCTTGTATATATGATCAATACATTTATTACTGAAGTTCGAGCGCATTAGTATTTTGGTTTTGTTTAGTTTATGAGTTCTCTTCTTGTGTCTTTGTCTCTTAATATACAACTACACTTAAGTTTGATCATTTGCTGAATGTTACACTCGTTCATTGATACCGACCATTTGTTTCAAAATGGTTCAAATGGCTCTACGCACTGTGGGACAACATCTGAGGTCATCAGTCCCCTAGACTTAGAACTACTTAAACCTAACTAACCTAAGGACATCACAGACATCCATGCCCGAGGCAGGATTCGAACCTGCGACCGTAGCAGCAGCGCGGTTCCGGACTGAAGCGCCATTTGTTTATCACGAAACTTAATTAACTATAGGAATCTACACTCAGGTAACAAAAGTTATGGGATATCATTATGCACATGTACAGATGGCGACAGTATTGCGCACACTAGGTATAAAAGGGCAGTGCATTGGCGAAGCCGTCATTTATACTCAGGTAATTCATCTGAAAATGTTTCAGACGTGATTGTGACTGCAAGAAGGAAATTAACAGACTCTGAAAGCGGAATAGTATTTTCAGCTACATGCGTGGGACATTCCAATTCCGAAATCGTCAGGGAATTCAGTATACCGAGACCCACAGTGTCAAGAAGGTGCTGAGAATACCAAATCCCAGGCTTGTCCTCTCACCACGGGCATAGGCCAAAGGGTCTCTTTCAACGATCTGGCGTTGTGGCGTTGACATAGACTTCTCAGTGGTAGCAGAAAGCAACACTGCATGAAATAACCGGAGAAATGTGGGACGCACGACGAACGTATCTGTTAGCGCAGTGCGGTGAAATATGGCGATAATTTGACATGGCAGCAGATGAACGACGCTAGTGCCTCTGCTAACAGCACAACATCGACTGCAGCGCCTCTCCTGAGCTTGTGACCACATCGATTGATCCTTAGACGACTGGAAAACCGTGGCGTTGTCAGGAAAGTCCCGATTTCACTTCGCAAGAGCTGATGGTGGAGTCCGGGTGTGGTGGAGACACCACTACACTATGGACCCAGATTGTCAACGAGGCACTGTGCAATCTGGTGGCAACTCTATGATGGTCCAAATGAACTGACCATTGACTAGAAATGGTTATGTTGTCTACTTGGAGACCATTCATGGAAAATATGCACTCAAACAACAAAGGAATTTTCATGGATGGGCAGTCCTACATCCCAACATCTACCTTGGGCCTTAAGCCATGTGTCCAGAAGTTACGAGTTTTCTTTTTCTTTTCTGGGAGTTCCAAGTATGATTGTGTTAGAACAATCGTCTCAGTGATTTCTTGGTTGACGGTATGTCACTCCTGTACCGCTCCTAACTTTTCAGCTGACTGGTGAGTCTCTCGTTGCAGGCATACCAAGTGGGAAACATAAATTTGATTTTAAGAGATGACACATTAAGTCTTGAATTGAGCCATCTCTTTACATAAAATTTGTTGTAAAGGGAGTCTAATGAAAAACGTCACAGATTTAACGTGACCTTTCTTACTTTCAATTCCTTTTTAATTATCTTTTTACAGAATATTAGGTGATATAAATGATGTGATAAGCAAATTTGCAATGACTCAGTAATATCTAAACAATATTGCATTGAACTGGGGACCTGGAAACGACGGAGAGGCTTCGTCCCCGCCGTAGCCCTCAGCGGTTAACAACCCCCCAACAGGTTACAGTAGTTCATTCACCCCACCGCCGCCCTACACCGAACCCAGGGTTATTGTGCGGTTCAGCCCCCAGTGGATTCCCCCCCCCCCCCCCCCCACCCCTCCGGGAACGTCTCACACCAGACGAATGTAACCCCAAATGTTTGTGCGGTAGAGTAATTATGGTGTACGCGTACGTGGAGACAGTGTTTGCGCAGCAATCGCTGACATAGTGTAACTGAGGCGGAATAGGGGGAACTAGCCCGCATTCGCCGAGGCAGATGGAAAACTGCCTTGAAAACCATCCATAGACTGGCTGGCACACCGGACCTCGACACAAATCCGCCGAGCGGACTCGTGCCGGGGACTGGCACATCTGCCCGCCCGGAAAGAACTGCGTTAGACCGCTCATATCGGTAACTGCCTTTTTTATTCTTGATAAAATTGTAGCTCGCCATCACAGTGTATTTGTCAGAGCTGAGCGGTAAAGGAACAAAGTACACACCCCTTAAAATAGATCGAGCGAGCTTGGGACGTTCTTCTGATGGCTCCAGGGTAGTGAGCTTATGACAGGGTGTGCTCGGCGGCCTTCCGAGGCCCTGTTTTGTCAGTACTTGGTCAATGTTTCCACCTACACGAACAGAAAATACGCTTTTACGTTTCATTTTAGAGCCTCCTCTGCGTTAGAAAATAGGTCCCCTCTCTCCACAAACACAAAACCTTCAGCAGATTAGAATCTAAAAAAATACTACCTACCACCTACTTCTGAATTATTTATCTCTTTTAGCTCCAAGCCTTAGCGTGGGAATGCTGTAGCATTCAGAGAGCACTATTGCTATTGGTAAAGACGTTGTGAAATCAGAGGGGTGGTAGTTCGATTGGAAAGAATCTTTTTCTTTTTGTAGGAAGGAAACTTTCGTGGTGCTCCGGCCTGGGTTTAGAAAAGACAAGTGAAGAGAGAGAAATGTAGTGGGGTACAAGGTTTCATAATTTTCACTGGGAGACATACGCTACTCTCTATACTCTGACACCATCTGAACACACTATCGTCAGATTCACCAGATGAAACAGTCATGTAACTGATCCCATGCGATTGTTGGAAAACTTCTGTATTAGAGTGCAGTTATGGACGACTTCTGGTTGGTATTATACAATTGTGGAATGACCTTCTGTCCTAGCATTCATCCAAATAGCCCGATTTCTGTTTAACCTCTTGCTTCGTCAGATTAAAATCTGTCATTAGCTGTGGGACTTGAGGCACTTCTGATTCAGTTGGCTGAAGGTGTAGAGGATCTAGCATTTTTGGATCCTAAGAGGAGAGCTTTATTCTAAGTGCGGGTTCAATATGAGCATCACTCAGGATGACATATTTTATTGAATTTAGTCCTTATGATTTTATTTATACCGATATCCTATTTCTTGACTTTTGGTTTGGTTGTCTGAAAATTTAAAGATTGGTTATGTTTTGGTATGGGTGCACACCAACGTCCTCATTAATATAAATTTCATCAGGGATTCTCAGTAGTTATTTCAGTGTAGAACAGGATTAGTTGCATTTTCACCTCCAGCCATCATATGTGTCCGTACAAACAGACCCCTTATGAAGCATATGAGCCATGTCACCACACCAGTGGACGCGGCCACGATGGCACAGAATACATGGTCGGTAAGGTGAAGTACAACTCAGTCCCAGGGAAACTCGATGTCAACTCGTTACTCAGCTCTGGTCATGATTCAGTTGCTCTTTAGACTTGCATGTCAATTTTAGTTTTATAATCCACATTCATCGTTGAATGAACAGTAGGAACACTGCTGGCTCACTTCATTCATTTGCCCTTGCCTTAGAAACACCAATTAAGTAAATTCATTTTTAAGAAAATTATTCTTGGCTATGTTCATCATTCAGTCAGCAGTGTTTCTGAAACATGTTCAACATGCCAGTATTTCGTTTTTTTCAAAATAAACGAAGGTCGTTGAACACAATACCTATCATTCCTAAGCCTGAGAGACCCACTGACTTAATTTCAAGCAATCATTTTGGTCAGAGGCCCAATTTTTCAGCATTTTTATAGAATGCGATTATTCATGTGTCAAGAATCCCGACCTTGGGTTGAATGTCACAGGACTAATTTATATCTAGCGTTATCCAATATCCATTGCGTAATTTTGTCAGGCATTTAACTTCTTAAGGGGACTAGTGTAGTTTTTCACATACACGCACAGAACTCAAAATCCGCAATAAACAACACTCATAGGGTCTTGTAATGTGCGAAAGAAGCACCGCGGAACAATTTCCGTGGAAATACACTCCTGGAAATGGTAGATAGTCCGATGTTGATGAAATTATTTCTCTTGGTACACATGTACTCTCAGTGGGTTGGTAATACATCCTGACCACAGCCTATATGCACTACGTGATCAAAAGTATCCGGACACCTTGCTGAAAATGACTTACAAGTTCGTGGCGCCCTCCATCGGTAATGCTGGAATTCAGTATGGTGTTGGGCGACCCTTAGCCTTGATGACAGCTTCCACTCTCACAGGCATGCGTTCAATCAGGTGCAGGAAGGTTTCTTGGAGAATCGCAGCCCATTCTTCACGGAGTGCTGCACTGAGGAGAGGTATCGATGTCGGTTGGTGAGGCCTGGCACGAAGTTGGCGTTCCAAAACATCCCAAAGGTGTTCTGTAGGATTCAGGTCAGGACTCTGTGCAGGCCAGTACATTGCAGGAACGTTATTGTCGTGTAACCTCTCCGCCACAGGCCGTGAATTATGAACAGGTGCTCAATCGTGTTGAAAGATGCAGTCACTATCCCCGAACTGCTCTTCAACAGTGGGAAGCAACAAGGTGCTTAAAACACCAATGTAGGCCTGTGCTGTGACAGTGCCACGCAAAACAACATAGGGTGCAAGCTCCCTTCAAGAAAAACACCATAACACCATCGCCTTCGAATTTTACTGTTGGCAATACACACGCTGACAGATGACGTTCACCGGGCATTCGCCATACCCAGATTCTGCCATCGGGTCGCCACATTGTGTACCGTTTTTCCACTGTTCAATCGTCCAATGTTTACGCTCCTTACACCAATCGAGACGTCGTTTAGCATTTGCTGGCATGATGTGTGGCTTATGAGCAGACACTCGGCCATGAAATCCAAATTTTCTCATCTCCCGCCTAACTGTCATAGTACTTGCGGTGGATCCTGATACAGTTTGGAATTCCTGTGTGATGATCTGGAGAGAAGTCTGCCTATTACACATTACGACCCTCTTCAACTGTCGGCAGTCACTGTCAGTCAACAGACGAAGTCGGCCTGTACGCTTTTGTGCTGTACGTGTCCTTCACGTTTCTACTTCACTATCCCATTGGAAACAATGGGCCTACTGATGTTTATGAGTGTGGAAGTCTCGCGTACAGACGTATGACACAAGTGATACACAATCACATGACCACGTTCGAAGTCCGTGAGTTGCGCGGAGCACCCCATTCTGATCTCTCACGATGTCTAATGACTACTGAGGTCGCTGATATGGAGTACCTGGCAGTAGGCGGCAGCACAATGCACCTACTATGAAAACGTATGTCTTTGGGGGTGTCCGAATACTTTTAATCACATAGTGTAGAAGCAACACGGAACAGCTCCTCCCCATTTAAATCTGATCAGCATTAGTCATGAGACAGTCAGTACATGGTGATAGTAATGGAGCTGCTAAGTGCACCCGCATCATAAATGATCGGTATTCACCATTGCCCCTCTCGAAGATGCATTATATGTGGAGTTAATGTAATGTAAGGACGCTGTATGTACATTACTGGCCATTAAAATTGCTACACCAAGAAGAAATGCAGATGATAAACGGGTATTCATTGACAAATATAGTATACTAGAACTGACATGTGATTACATTTTCACACAATTTTGGTGCATAGATCCTGAGAAATCAGTACCCAGAACAACCACGTGTGGCCGTAATAACGGCCTTGATACGCCTGGGCATTGAGTCAAACAGAACTTGGATGGCGTGTACAGGTACAGCTGCCCATGCAGCTTCAACACGGTATCACAGTTCATCAAGAGTAGTGACTAGCGTATTGTGACGAGCCAGGTGCTCGGTCACCATTTACCAGATGTTTCCAATTGGTGACAGATCTGGAGAATGTGCTGGCCGGGGCAGCAGTCGAACATTTTCTGTATCCAAAAAGGCCCGTACAGGACCTGCAACATGGAGTCGTGCGTTATCCTGCTGAAATGTAGGGTTTCGCAGGGATCGAATGAAGGGTAGAGCCACGGGTCGTAACACATCTGATATGTAGCGCCCGTTGTTCAAGTGTCGTCAATGCGAACAAGAGGTGACCGAGACGTGTAACCAATGGCACCCCTTACCATCACGAAGGGTGATACGCCAGTATGGCGATGACGAATACACGTTTCCAGTGTGCGTTCACCGCGATGTCGCCAAGCGCGGATGCGACCATCATGATGATGTAAACAGAACCTGGATTCATCCGAAAAAATTACGTTTTGCCATTCGTGCACCCACGTTCGCCGTTGAGTACACCATCGTAGGTGCTCCTGTCTGTGATGCAGCGTCAAGGGTAACCGCAGCTATGGTCTCCGAGCTGATAGGCCATGCTTCTGCAAACATCGTCGCACTGTTCGTGCAGATGGTTGTTGTCGTGCAAACGTCCCCATCTGTTGACTCAGGGATCGAGACGTGGCTGCACGATTCGTTACAGCCATGCGGATAAGTTGCCTTACATCTCGACTGCTAGTGATACGAGGCCGTTGGGATCCAGCACGGTGTTCCGTATTACCCTCCTGAACCCACCGATTCCATATTCTGCTAACAGTCATTTGATCTCGACCAACGCGAGCAGCAATGTCGAGATACGATAAACCGCAATCGCGATAGGCTACAATCCGACCCTTATCATAGTCGGAAACGTGATGGTACGCATTTCTCCTCGTTACACGAGGCAACACAACAACGTTTCACCAGGCAACGCCGGTTAAGCGGTGTTTGTGTATGAGAAATCGGTTGGAAACTTTCCTCATGTCAGCACGTTGTAGGTGTCGCCACCGGCGCCAACCTTGTGTGAATGCTCTGGAAAGCTAATCATTTGCATATCACAGCATCTTCTTCCTGTCGGTTAAATTTCGCGTCTGTAGCACGTCATCTTCGTGGTGTAGCAATTTTGATGGCCAGTAGTGTAAGTAGCAGTTATTTTATGCTTGTGTCTAAGTTTTTTTCTATACTTATTGAATGTTATATTGTTGTTATGTTTCGATGTCAATTTTTGATGAGAACCACAATATGAGTTAGCGTCAGATGTAACTGATCCTGGTTTGTAAAATATTGGTATACATTTTTCCAAAATTCATCTCTCATAAAAATGGTTCAAATGGCTCTGAGCACTATGGGACTTAACATTTGTGGTCATCAGTCCCCTAGAACTTAGAACTACTTAAACCTAACTAACCTAAGGACATCACACACATCCATGCCCGAGGCAGGATCCGAACCTGCGACCGTAGCAGTCGCGCGGTTCCGGACTGAGCGCCTAGAACCGCTAGACCATCGCGGCCGGCCATCTCTCATAATCCACCTTCAGCATTCATAGAATCAGAGGGATGGTGCGATGATATAAGTCCATGTTAGGTATACCATTCCAGATACCTACCAATTACGATGTTTTTTTTTTTTCTTTATTGATTTTCAATACCTAGCGAGTACTGTTGTTGTTGTTCCATGTATAATGAGCAAACGTCCTAATTTTCTTTAGCAAGTAAAATACACTGAGGTGACAAAAGTCGTGGGATACCTTCTAATACTGTGACGGACCTTCTTTTGCCTAGTATAGTGCAGCAATTCGACGACCTGCCAGGGTAGCCGAAAGCGCTAACGCGCTGCTTCCTGGACTTGGGTAGGCGCGCTGGCCCTGGATCGAATCCGCCCAGCAGACTACGACGAGGGCCAGTGTGCTGGCCAGCCTGGATGTGAATTTTAGGCGGTTTTCCACAGCCCACTAGGTGAATACCAGGCTGGTCCCTACTTTCCGTTCAGTTACACGACTCGCAGACATCTGAAACACGTTCACACTCTTCCGTGGAGTACACTGGACACAGACAGTTGGGGTACACACATTCCGTCCCAGGGGGAGGGGGTATGGGGTGGCGACAGGAAGGGCATCTGGTCACCCCTTACAATTAACATGCCAAATCCGGGTAAACATAACAGCAGACCCCACAATTTGGGATTCATGCTTAGAAAGAGAGAGAGAGTGCAGCAATTCGCTGTGGCATGGATTCAACAAATTGCTGGGAGTCTCATGCAGAAATATTGAGCCATGCTGCATCTATAGCCGTCCATAATTGCGAAAGTGAGCCTGATGCACGATTTTGTGCACAAACTGACCTCTTGATTGTGTCCCATAAATGTTCCATGGGATTCAGGTCAGGTGATCTAGTGGCGAACACATTCACTCGTATTATCCAGAACGTTCTTCAAACGAATTATGAACAGCTGCGGGTGGTGACATGGGGCATTGTTTGGGAACATATTATCCATTATGGCTGCAGTTACTCTCCCAGTAGCTGAACCTAACCATTTTCAGTAAATTATCGGTTGAGCTGGACCAGAGGATCCAGTTCATTTCATGTAAACACAGCCCACACCGTTATGGACCACCATCTTGCACACTGCCTTGTTGAAAATTTCGGTCCATGGCTTCATGGGGTCTGCGCCACACTCGAATCTTGCCATCGGCTCTTACGAACTGAAATCATGAGTCGTCTGACCAGGCCACCGTTTTTCAGTCGTCTGGGATCCAAGTGATATGGTCATGAGCTCAAGACGGGCTCTGCCGGGGATGTCGTGCTGTTTGCAAATGCACTCGCGCCAACTGTCTGGTGCCACAGCAAATTATCGCTATACTTCGCCGCGCTGTCCTAATGGATACGTTCGTCTTATATTTCATATTAACTTCTGTTGTTATCTGACGCAGTTTTGGTTGTCAGTTAACACTGACAGCTCTATGCAGACACCACTTCTCTTGGTCGTCAAGTGAAGGCCGTCAGCCACTGAGTTGTTTGTGTTGAGAGGTAATGCCTGAACTTTGATATTCTCGGTAAACTGTTGACACTTTGGATCTCGGAATACTGAATTCCCTAAAGATTTCGAAAAGGAATGTCCTATGGATCTAGCTCCAACTACCATTCCCCATTCAAAGTCTGTTAAATCCCGTTGTGAGGCCATAATCATATTGGAGACATTTTCTCATGATTCGCCTGAGTACAAATAACAGCTTGGCCACTCCACTGCACTTTTATACCTTGTGAGCATCTGTATACGTGCATATCTCTATCCCATGACTATTGTCACTTCAGTGTATGTGGCGTTGGTGGTAATGATGCAGAGTTTCTACGACTACTTAAAAATATGGAGTACCGCTTTTATTGCCTTACCCGCAACACTTCCAATGAGACTCTTAGATTGCGGGTGGATGTGTGAGTTTGTGCAAGTTTTCGCCTTTGCAAGATGTGTACAGATGCGATGCTGGTGATGATACAGATTTCTACGACTGCTTAACAGACGTGAAGTAGTGTCTCTACTGCCTCCATCAGTAACACACCCAATCAGGTTCTCACATGAGACGATTTTTTAGTAACAATATATCTACATGTATGCCTGTATGTGTGTGTTTGTATAATTTCACAGCATGCTTATAAGATGTTGTGATGTGTTTGTTTCAGAATTACTTGGTGACCTGGAACTGCTGTCTTTGCAAGACGTGCCCAGAGGCGGGTTTGCTGAACTTTGATTTATGTGGACCAGGCAGTTGCAAGCAACAACAACACTGCTGCCACTCCCATCACTGATGTGGTCATCGATGTCTAGATCATCATCACCTCATTCCTGGTTCGACAGTATCAGGGCAGGACCATCGTTGATCTGGTCATCGGCGTCTACATCGTCATCAATCAGGGGCCACCTGGCTACCATCACTGTCCTAGCAGTAGCAGCTTCACAGCCCATCCTGTTAATGAATACAAGGTAAATTGTGCAGTCACATTAAACTGCTCTGTGGTTGCTGGTGCTTTCAGGCATAAGGTATTGCAGTCCTGCGTTGAAGCAGGCATCTGGAGTACTAATATCTGGCTATCTTTCTTGTCGATGCCGAGCGGTTTTGGAAAGAGAGCTCTCTGAAACCATCAACACCCAGAAATATCCCACCATCAGATGCAGAGCACTTCTCAGGTTACACACCCCTCCCGCCTCTAAAAGAAGGTAGTGTTGATGCTGCAGAGGAAAGTATCATCAAACTCTGGAACGAGGATGTTGCGATGTCATGGGGCAAGTCAGTCACAGAGTGGTATGGAACTTTTGCCGAGTGTGTCGTAGTGGCATGTTTTTTCCAATATGACGGGATGAGGGTCTGGTGAGGCACTCAGTTGCGTGCACCATCTCTATGCGTATTCACATGTGTTTGATCCAGTTAATGAGGGGACCAGTTTCATCCCTCTTCCAGGTGATAGGCCATTAACATCCATGTATTAACATCCAAAATGTAGATGAGAAGGATGACTATGGATTTGCATGATTGCTTTCGGCTTGTGATAGAAATTACTTGGAAAACGCATATCTCACAGATACATACAAGACATCCAATATCTCTGGGCATCATAACTTTGAAGGCATCTCTTTCCCTATCACACCTTCAGATCTGCCGAAATTCGAGATTCAGAACCCTAATTAATCGGTTCATGTTTATGAACTGGGTGTAAATGAGAAAGAAACAAGCCAGGAGACGTGAAATGTGAAGTAGTTGGACCTCTCTGATTTTTTCAAAGTAGCCAGTCAGCATCCGAAGCATGCAAATTTATTGTTATTCTCCAAATGCGAATGGCATCACTATGTCTAAATCATGAACATGTCGAGCCTAGCTTCACCCCAATTGTGGAAACATCATGCCATGAGGCACTTTTCCCATAGACACCTCAACTCTTTTTCCTACACCGAGCGAGGTGGCGCAGTGGCTAGCACACTGGACTCGCATTCGGGAGGACGACGGTTCAGTCCAGCGTCTGGCCATCCTGATTTAGGTTTTCCGTGATTTCTCTGAAGCGCTCCAGGCAAATGCCGGGATGATTCCTTTGAAAGAGCACAGCCGATTTCCTTCCCCATCCTTCCGTAATCCGATGATACCGATGACCTTGCTGTCTGGTCTCCTCCCCCAAACAACCCAACACAACTCTTTTCCTACACATGAGTATTTAGGAAGACATATGATTCGATTGCTTGAGCTAAGAAATGGTACATATGAGAATGCCCACAAAGGATGAATATTCTTAAAGTTTAAGAACGTCCACTGCCAGTAGTGCTATCCCATTGTTGTGTATGTTGATTTTACATTTTGATGTAAAGATCGAAAACCAGTTCGTTAACAATATGTTGGTTTGTACTTAAGGTGATTTTCGCTTAATTTCTCGCTTACATCGGGAAATGCCGTCTGCTAGCAGATCGTTGATGTTTTAATGCAAAATATAAATGAGTTAATTACAGACCACTGATGGTGCTTTATCTCAATAAAGCGAAACGCGTCTGGTTAAAAAATGACGCATTTTTGTAGCTGCAACGACAGCAAAAAAATACCCTGAAGAATTGTAAAGCAACTATGGACAATATGGCCACACAAATGAAGACTTTAATGACCCCTTGTCAAACAAGTCAAGTCGTCTGGCCATATATGCTTAATGATAACCGCACTAGGCTGAGCCCGGTTGCTAGCTGTATATAAAAATCATACTCCCCCTCTCTCAGTATGAGTACGATGTATCTCTGCTAGTCATTTACTGTGTTACGTAACACAGCAGTCGGCTGCTATATAAATATAAATGTGAATGTTTGTTTTTACAAAATAGCAAACCTCTGAAAGTTCTTCGCCGATTGCTTCGAAATTTTGATACGACATTGGAATCAGATATGCACATAGTTTTATATATCCATTGGAGTGGCACATTATATATATATATATAGAGTGTCAAAGTTTCAGAGCAATCAAATGAACTTCTCGAGATTTACATATAATAATGTAAATGTTTGTGTCTTCAAAATCTTAAATCTACGAAAGTTCTTCAGCGATTGCTTCAAAATGCAGACAAAACATTGTATTCAAATATGTGCATGTTTTCATATAACTAGTAGAGTGTCAAACATAATATATAAATTATTGTAATAATTATGGGGGACATCTACATAATGGGGAAAGGTTACTGTGAAAAATCTCGAATTGCATTTGACGAATTTACTTGAAACTTTTACACAGTACTCTAATGCTCTAATGACACACACACACACACACACACATATATATATATATATATATATATATATATATATATATATATATATATATACACTCCTGGAAATGGAAAAAAGAACACATTGACACCGGTGTGTCAGACCCACCATACTTGCTCCGGACACTGCGAGAGGGCTGTACAAGCAATGATCACACGCACGGCACAGCGGACACACCAGGAACCGCGGTGTTGGCCGTCGAATGGCGCTAGCTGCGCAGCATTTGTGCACCGCCGCCGTCAGTGTCAGCCAGTTTGCCGTGGCATACGGAGCTCCATCGCAGTCTTTAACACTGGTAGCATGCCGCGACAGCGTGGACGTGAACCGTATGTGCAGTTGACGGACTTTGAGCGAGGGCGTATAGTGGGCATGCGGGAGGCCGGGTGGACGTACCGCCGAATTGCTCAACACGTGGGGCGTGAGGTCTCCACAGTACATCGATGTTGTCGCCAGTGGTCGGCGGAAGGTGCACGTGCCCGTCGACCTGGGACCGGACCACAGCGACGCACGGATGCACGCCAAGACCGTAGGATCCTACGCAGTGCCGTAGGGGACCGCACCGCCACTTCCCAGCAAATTAGGGACACTGTTGCTCCTGGGGTATCGGCGAGGACCATTCGCAACCGTCTCCATGAAGCTGGGCTACGGTCCCGCACACCGTTAGGCCGTCTTCCGCTCACGCCCCAACATCGTGCAGCCCGCCTCCAGTGGTGTCGCGACAGGCGTGAATGGAGGGACGAATGGAGACGTGTCGTCTTCAGCGATGAAAGTCGCTTCTGCCTTGGTGCCAATGATGGTCGTATGTGTGTTTGGCGCCGTGCAGGTGAGCGCCACAATCAGGACTGCATACGACCGAGGCACACAGGGCCAACACCCGGCATCATGGTGTGGGGAGCGATCTCCTACACTGGCCGTACACCACTGGTGATCGTCGAGGGGACACTGAATAGTGCACGGTACATCCAAACCGTCATCGAACCCATCGTTCTACCATTCCTAGACCGGCAAGGGAACTTGCTGTTCCAACAGGACAATGCACGTCCGCATGTATCCCATGCCACCCAACGTGCTCTAGAAGGTGTAAGTCAACTACCCTGGCCAGCAAGATCTCCGGATCTGTCCCCCATTGAGCATGTTTGGGACTGGATGAAGCGTCGTCTCACGCGGTCTGCACGTCCAGCACGAACGCTGGTCCAACTGAGGCGCCAGGTGGAAATGGCATGGCAAGCCGTTCCACAGGACTACATCCAGCATCTCTACGATCGTCTCCATGGGAGAATAGCAGCCTGCATTGCTGCGAAAGGTGGATATACACTGTACTAGTGCCGACATTGTGCATGCTCTGTTGCCTGTGTCTATGTGCCTGTGGTTCTGTCAGTGTGATCATGTGATGTATCTGACCCCAGGAATGTGTCAATAAAGTTTCCCCTTCCTGGGACAATGAATTCACGGTGTTCTTATTTCAATTTCCAGGAGTGTATATATATATATATATATATATATATATATATATATATATATATGAATAATCTGAATTTTAATACATATATATGTAATAGTGAAACGTTGTTAGCAAACAGGGAAGTTCTAATTATGGCTTATTGGCTTATGATTAAAACATCACTACAGAATCTGAATATGCAATGACGATGAGCAAAGCTCAAGCTCAGAGAGAGGGGGCAGGAGGAGATGGAGAGAGAGGAAGGAGGAGAAGATGGCCAGAGAAATGGGGGAGGAGGAGAGGTATAAAGAGAGCAGACGATAAGATGCACATTGAGACAGGGGGAAGAGGGAAGTTTGAACATCTATCCAATTCCCATTCATGTTTGAGACATATGCTTTCTGTTACCTCCCTTTCCCATTTTGTCAGACTGAAGTGCAGCTATGTGTGAGCTTCCATTCACCATCAAAGTAGTTGTAGGGTAAAAGCAAATATGAATTTAAGTGCTAACACTCAGTATAGACCATCTTAATTTACAATACTCCAATGTATCTACATCTACATCTACATCCATACTCCGCAAGCCACCTGACGGTGTGTGGCAGAGCGTACCCTGAGTACCTCTATCGGTTCTCCCTTCTATTCCAGTCTCGTATTGTTCGTGGAAACAAGGATTGTCCGTATGCTTCTTTGCGGGCTCTACTCTCTCTGATTTTATCCTCATGGTCTCTTCGCGAGATATATGTAGGAGGGAGCAATATACTGCTTGACTCTTCGGTGAAGATATCTTCTCGAAACTTTAACAAAAGCCCGTACCGAGCTACTGAGCGACTCTCTTGCAGAGTCTTCCACTGTAGTTTATCTATCATCTCCGTAACGCTTTCGCGATTACTAAATGATCCTGTAACAAAGCGCGCTGCTCTCCGTTGGATCTTCTCCATCTCCTCTATCAACCCCACCTGGCACGGATCCCACACCGCTGAGCAGTATTCAAGCAGTGGGCCAACAAGCGTACTGTAACCTACTTCCTTTGTTTTCGGATTGCATTTCCTTAGGATTCTTCCAATGAATCTCAGTCTGGCATCTGCTTTACCGACGATCAACTTTATATGATCATTCCATTTTAAATCACTCCTAATGCGTACTCCCAGATAATTTATGGAATTAACTGCTTCCAGTTGCTGACCTGCTATTTTGTAGCTAAATGATAAGCGATCTATCTTTCTATGTATTCGCAGCACATTACACTTGTCTACATTGAGATTGAATTGCCAATCCCTGCACCATGCGTCAATTCGCTGCAGATCCTCCTGCATTTCAGTACAATTTTCCATTGTTACAACCTCTCGATACACCACAGCATCATCTGCAAAAAGCCTCAGTAAACTTCCGATGTCATCCACGTACTGGCCATTAAAATTGCTACACCAAGAAGAAATGAAGATGATAAACAGGTATTCATTGGACAAATATATTATACTAGAACTGACATATGATTACATTTTCACGCAATTTGGATGCATAGATACTGAGAAATCAGTACCCAGAACAAACACCTCTGGCCGTAATAACGGCCTTGGTACGCCTGGGCATTGAGTCAAACAGCTTGAATGGCGTGTACAGGTACAGCTGCCCATGCAGCTTCAACACGATACTACAGTTCATCAAGAGTAGTGCCTCGCGTATTGTGACGAGACAGTTGCTCGGCTACCATTGACCATACGTTTTCAAATGGTGAGAGCTCTGGAGAATGTACTGGCCAGGGCAGCGGTCGAACATTTTTTGTATCCAGAAAGGCCCGTACAGGACCTGCAACATGCGGTTGTGCATTATCCTGCTGAAATGTAAGGTTTCGCAGGGATCGAATGAAGGGTAGAGTCACGGGTCGTAACACATCTGAAATGTAAGGTCCACTGTTCAAAGTGCCGTCAATGCGAACAAGAGGTGACCGAGACGTGTAACCAATGGCACCCCATACCATCACGCCGGATGATACGGCAGTATGGCGATGACGAGTACACGTTTCCAATGTGCGTTCACCGCAATGTCGCCAAACATGGATGCGACCATCATAATGCTGAAACACAACCTGGATTCATTCGAAAAAAATGACGTTTTGCCATTCGTGCACCCAGGTTCGTCGTTGAGTACACCATCGTAGGCGCTCCTGTCTTTGATGCAGTGTCAAGGGTAATCGCAGCCATGGTCTCCGAGCTGATAGTCCATGCTGCTGCAAACGACGTCGAACTGTTCGTGCAGATGGTTGTTGACTTGCAAACGTCCCCATCGGTTGACTCAGGGATCGAGACGTGGCTGCACGATCCGTTACAGCCATGCGGATAAGATGCCTGTCATCTCGACTGCTGGTGATACGAGGCCGTTGGGATCCAGCACGGCGTTCCGTATTACCCTCCTGAACCCACCGATTCCATATTCTGCTAACAGTCATTGGATCTCGACCAACGTGAGCAGCAATGTCGCGATACGGTAAACCGCAATCGCGATAGGCTACAATCCGACCTTTATCAAAGTAGGAAACGTGATGGTACGCATTTCTGCTCCTTACACGAGACATCACAACAACGTTTCGCCAGGTAACGCCGGTCAACTGCTGTTTGTATATGAGAAATCGGTCGGACACTTTCCTCATGTCAGCAAGTTGTAGGTGTCGCCACCGGCGCCAACCTCGTGTGAATGCTCTGAAAAGCTAATCATTTGCATATCACAGCATCTTCTTCCTGTCGGTTAAATTTCGCGTCTGTAGCACGTCATTGTCGTCGTATAGCAATTTTAATGGCCAGTAGTGTATATGATCATGTCCTGTGAGGTTAATTTAAGCATTGTCTCTCCACACGTATCAACCATGCACTCCCCATGTCCTAACATTGGAACATCAATAGGAGTGTGTGATGGATCATATTTGGTAGTCATCTTCTTCTTTATACACTGTTGCTGTGGATAAGATCGGAACATCTGTGTATCCTCGTCTGTAACAATAATAACAAATGAATCTAAGTGTAAACAAATAATGTCATGTCGTTATTAGTTTCTCAGTAAAAAAAGAAATACACATGTAGCTGTACAAGGACCAAGTATAACGTTAGCCAGGGGGCTTCTATAATAACGACATTTAATCAAGGAAGTACCGATTGTATTATTTTTCGTTGCCGTTCGCAGCTGCTGCTGTCGGCGCTTCATTCTGGACAGTGAACGATGGCGCACATGCAATCAAATTTTAAAAATTGCTCAAAGGGTAGGGGGCTCGCATGCAACTGGCTGACAGCATAATGACGTTCACGAGGGAGGGGGACGTCGGGGCGTTGGTGGAGGTGGAGGGGAGTGATGGTGGCGGGGGGGGGGGGGTGATGGTGATGCAGAAGCAGGGTGGGGATGGCCTTTACAGTACAATCATGTGATAATGTCAAAATTCTGAGAATTATGTTGGTGCGTGTGGATAGACAGATGATTGCAGAACACCTGGAATGGTCTTGATGGTGACAGTCCCTTACATACGAGAAGTAAAGAGTGTTGTAAACACAGTCTCCTTTGTAGATAAGCTACACTTTCATAAAGTTCTCCCAGTAAACTGAATTCGACCATCCGCCTTACCTACTACTGAAGTTACGTTCACGTTACATTTCATATTGCTTTGCTGCGTTGGAACAAGATATTTAATCACGTGACTGTATCAAGCAGCACACTTCCAATGCTGCATTATGTTATATTTTCCTTACTCATGCGTATAAACTTACATTTTTTAAAATTTAGGGCAAGATACCATTCAGCAAACCAACAAGAAATTTTGTCTAAGTCATCTTGTATCCTCCTACAGTCACTCAACAGGGTGGCGCAAATAAAAGTGGCCTAGACGAGTAGATACGATTGGACGTGAATTTGTGGCAGCATTAACGCAGAATGAAAATACCTACACTTATTTCCAACAGAATGGAGCAACTGTCCATACAGCCGGCCGGACTTTGGTGCCCATTTACACAATCTTCACGTCTGACAGAGATGTTAGCAAAGGACAGTCTGGTCTCAGCTCTAGCTGGCCACCCAGATCACCTGATCTGTCAGAGTGCGATTACTTTGTGTGGGGAGCCCTCAAGTCTAAGGTGTATCGCAACAACCCTCATGGTCCTCAAGAACTGCGGCAGAACTTTTCGGATGGGATTGTAGCAATTTAAGCAGACCAGTTTCGTTCCGCCTTCAACAACTTGCTTACAAGGGCCTAGAAATGTCAAGAGATGAAAGGTGGTCAGTGTTAACATTTGCTATAGTCACGTTATTAGTGTATTTCCTTTTCTCTGCTGTGTCTCTTTGTAACCTGAATTATGTTTTTTGGGCCACCTTTATTTGCCCCACCCTGTATATTGAGGATAAGATCGGTCGTATCGCACTTCTCTGGAGCAAAGAACCTAATGCGTATTCTTGGACCTTTGTGAACAGACTGCGGTGGAGCACTGTGTCAAATGCTTTCTGCAGATCTAGGAATATGGAATTTCACTGTTACCTTTCATCTATAATTCCCGGGGAATATTGTGAGAAAAGGACAAGCTGAGTTTCGGGTAACTGCTGCTTTCTAAATCCGTGTTGATATGTGGACGAAAGGTTTTCTTTCTCAAGGACATTTGTTATATTTGAACTCTGAATATGTTCAAGAATACTGCATCAAACCGTTGTAAAGAAGATTGATCTCTAATTTTGCGTTTGCACTCTTTTAGGGCAATTATGTAGAGGAGTCAGCGGCGCTTTTTTCCAGTTGGTTGGGCCTTCGCGATGGGTGAGCGATTTGCTATAAATGCAAGCTTAGCAAGGGTCCAGTGCCATTCCAGGCTTAACGGCTTATTTGTTTTCACTCTCTCGGTTGCTTCTCTACGCTTGGGATGTCCAGTACCACGTCCGTATACGGGAATCAGAGCTACGGCCAGTCGACGATTTGCTAGTACGACCCTCCTGCATGAACGATTTATTAAATGAAGCATTCCTTTTGCTGCCTTGTATTGCCGCACCCCACTCGTCAGTGAGAGTGTGGACAGAAGCCTTCGAGCCACTTAGCGATATTACCTATGACCAGAATTTTCTTGGGTTCCCGGCGGGATGTTTCGCTAAGATACGACGGTGTTAAGTTGTGTTATGCTTAGCACATCGATTGTTTTACAGTTGCACGAAATTATACTAACATTTGCCCGTCGTTATTTGCACGTTCTTTTCTGAACTGAGAATAAAACAGTCTCTACTTTCTCATCAATTTCAGAAATTTATTGGTAACCCACGTTGGATCGTTTTCGTCCTTAGTTACAGTCAATATAAAGGTAGCCCATTATTCCCCGACGTCCATCATATTGGAACTAAATGGTGCCCTTTCACTGTCTACCTGGGATGCGAACAACTGCTTATATGCTCGTTCTAGCAAAAATACTCTCCCCGTCATCTCGACGAATTTATTAGCATTAGTAACGACTGTCCCTACGGTGATATCATATTTGGTGATCCCTTTCTTTATGCTGACACTGTCAATAAGATCAGGTCTGTCTCTAGCTACAAGGTGTAAAACACACTGAAGAGCCAAGAAACTGGTACACCTGCCTAATATTGTGTTCCTGGAGCAACTCTGTGGCAAATCTGGATGTGTGAGGTGTCACATTGTCCTGCTGGAACTGCCCACGTCCTTCGGAATGCACAGTGTACATGAATGGGTGTAGGTGATCAGACAGGACGCTTACGCACGTGTCACCTGTCAGATACGTACCTATACGTATCAGGGCTCCCAAATCACTTCAACTGCACCCGCCCCACATCATTACAAAGCCTCCACCAGCTTGAACAGTCCACTGCTGACATGCAGGGTCCATGGATTCATGGGTTGTCTCCATACCCGTACATGTCCATCCGCTCGATACAATTTGAAACGAGACTCGTCCAACCAGGCAACATGTTTCCAGTCATCAACAGTCCAGTGTCGGTGGTGACGGGGCCCAGGTGAGGCGTAAAGCTTTGTGTCGTGCTGTCATCAAGGGTACACGAGTGGGCCTTCGGCTCCAAAGTCCATAGCGATGATGCTCCTTGAATGGTTCGCACGCTGACACTTGTTGATGGCCCAGCATTGAAATACGCAGCAATTTGCTGAAGAGTTGCAATTCTGTCACGTTGAAGGATTCTCTTCAGTCGTGGTTGGTCCCGTTCTTGCAGGATCTTTTTCCGGCCGCAACGATGTCGGAAATTTCATGTTTTACCGGATTCCTGATATTCACTGTACACTCGTGAAATGGTCGTACTGGAAAATTCCCACTTCATCGCTACCATGGAGATGCTATATATCACCACGTTAAACTCACTTAAATCTTGATAATCTGTCATTGTAGCAGCAGTAACCGATCTAACAACTGCGCCAGACACTTATTGTCTTATATAGACGCTGCCGATCGCAGCGCCGTATTCTGCCTGTTTACACATTTATGTATTTGAATACGCATGCTTGTACCATTTTCTTTGGCGCTAGAGTGTATTTTCATTGGGTGTGAGCTGTTGAAAAAGCTGCTTAAGTTTTCGGAAAACGTGTTAAAGCCTATTTCACAAGAGTGTTCGTTCGTGCCACTTGCAGCGAATGCATAGACGTCCCAGTCTGTACTCAGTAGGTTGAAGTCACTTCCAACTAATATTGCATGCTCTGGGTATTTCTGCACTACTGAGCGTAGAGTTTCTGTGAATGATTTTAAAAGTAAAATCTGGTGGTCGGTAAAAACATCCGATAACTAACATGAGATCACCTAGGGCCATTACTCGCATCCGGATAACTTCAGAGTTGGCTCATTTTTGACCTCGACAGGCACAAAATTTTCGTCGATTGCAAACATACACTCCACTTCCTATGGCTTCTGCTTGCCTTATCAACTAGACTACTATCTTCCATGCTGTATACATATTAATATTTACAGTCTAAGTATAGTTATTGCATGGCCTGTACATCTTCCTTTCAATAAATTATCAGTTTAATTTAGTGTCATTCCACATAGCTCAGGTTTGACCAGAGAATGCCCTAAGTTTCCGTACATTTCACTACCAAGTTTAACGAAGAGTTCGTTACTTGGCAGCATTCTATGTTAAAGTGTATCATATATTTATTCCATAGAAATTAAACTTGAAAAAATGTTTGTCATAAGATAACTAGTTACACTGAATATTACTGTCCCTTGCTCTATATACACTTAGTTACAAGTAACATTTCATTTGTTTATTTATGTTTGTACTAGGCAACAAATTATAAAAACATAACTTTAGTTCTCCTGTGGCTTTTGTTCGTGACTTTTCATTATCCTTTACCTTAAATGACCTTTACGGAAATATCTTCCATAATAGCGTTCCTATAACTAATGCTGAAAATAATCTTTTCACTGACAAAACACTCAATCCTCATTTTCGTATTTTACAAAACTAATTCTGTATTGAGATACTTTCTCGTTACGTAGAGTCACTTTTTACGGCATAAACATACTTTCATGAAAACACGTAGAATAACTACCAAACTATTATTTATATTCAGCAAATACTTGAAACTAAAAGATCATTACTGCTTCTGCGTCAAACAAATGTCAGTAGTTTTATGCGCCTTCTAGTGGTAGTGCTATGAAAGTCTACTGCACAATGAAGAATGTGTAATATATATACTACTAGCCATTAAAATTGCTACACCAAGAAGAAATGCAAATGATAAACGGGTATTCATTGGACAAATATATTATACTAGAACTGACACGTGATTATATTTTCACGCAATTTGGGTGCATAGATCCTGAGAAATCAGTACCCAGAACAACCACCTCTGGCCGTAATAACGGCCTTGGTACGCCTGGGCATTGAGTCAAACAGAGCTTGGATGGCGTGTACAGGTACAGCTGCCCATGCAGCTTCAACACGATACTACAGTGCATCAAGAGTAGTGCCTCGCGTATTGTGACGAGACAGTTGCTCGGCTACCATTGACCAGACGTTTTCAAATGGTGAGAGCTCTGGAGAATGTACTGGCCAGGGCAGCGGTCGAACATTTTCTGTATCCAGAAAGGCCCGTACAGGACCTGCAACATGCGGTTGTGCATTATCCTGCTGAAATGTAAGGTCTCGCAGGGATCGAATGAAGGGTAGAGCCACGGGTCGTAACACATCTGAAATGTAAGGTCCACTGTTCAAAGTGCCGTCACTGCGAACAAGAGGTGACCGAGACGTGTAACCAATGGCACCCCATACCATCACGCCGGGTGATATGCCAGTATGGCGATGACGAATACACTCTTCCAAGGTGCGTTCAATACGATGTCGCCAAACACGGATGCAACCATCATGATGCTGTAAACAGAACCTGCATTCATCCGAAAAAATGATGTTTTGCCATTCGTGCACCCAGGTTCGTCGTTGAGTACACCATCGCAGGCGCTCCTGTCTGTGATGCAGCGTCAAGGGTAACCGTAGCCATGGTCTCCGAGCTGATAGTCCATGCTGCTGCAAACGTCGTGGAACTGTTCGTGGAGATGGTTGTTGACTTGCAAACGTCCCCATCTGTTGACTCAGGGATCGAGATGTTGCTGCACGAACTGTTACAGCCATGCGGATAAGATGCCTATCATCTCGACTACTAGTGAAACGAGGCCGTTGGGATCCATCACGGCGTTCCTATTACCCTCCTGAACCCACCGATTCCATATTCTGCTAACAGTCATTGGATCTCGACCAACGCGAGCAGAAACGTCGTGATACGATAAACCGCAATCGCGATAGGCTACAATCCGACATTTATCAAAGTCGGAAACGTGATGGTACGCATTTCTGCTCCTTACACGAGGCATCACAACAACGTTTCACCTGGCAACGCCGGTTAACTGCTGTTTGTGTATGAGAAATCGGTTGTAAACTCTCCTCATGTCAGAACATTGTAGGTGACAACCCTGTGTGAATGCTCTGAAAAGCTAATCATTTGCATATCGCATCATTTTCTTTTGTCGGTTAAATTTCGCGTCTGTAGCACGTCATTTTCGTGCTGTAGCAATTTTAATGGTCAGTAGTATATATATATATATATATATATATATATATATATATATATATATATATACAGGGTGTAAACGGTATAAGGCGCCAAAATTATACATATGGCACATCTCGCAATGCTTGACAAAAAAGTCTAGTAACATGTTTGCGCATTTCCTACGGTTGTCCCAGAAAGAAACAGTTCGTCTCAGGATAATGGTTTTGGAAAAGTAGATACTTGGCCGTGCACGTACGTAAGCAATCGGTTCCTGTTATTGCCCGCTGCGCGTATTGACATCGCGAGCGTAAATCGTAAACTCATAGGCAACTGCGTCCTGAGTGGTTGCGTCATTGTAATACACAGAGCGACGACAGTAGGCGAGTAACCTGTGCAGAAAGTTATAGCAACTCTTTTAACTGTTAGGATGGAAAGGAGATTTACTATAGCTGAACTATGCGATATGCATTTAATTTATGGCGAGGCAAAAGGTGTTGCGAGGGCAGCTGTACGAATTTATCGAGAACGCTTCCCACAACGACGACTTCCTGCATGAAAGACATTTGCTGCTGTGCACCAAAGGTTTGTGTCATTGTAATTCTCTACTTGTATGCGATTATTATGCATTTACATCTTAATAAAGTACAGTAGTTATCTGCACCTTTGTAAATTTTCGTCCGTTTGCGAAACGTATCTTCTGTTCTGATATGCTTTCCGCTTTTGTTACATCATGACAGAATACAACTGACGAGTACGTATTTAATTTCCTTAGATTGAGAGATACTGGCTCTTTACTGCCCCGCGCAGAAGGCAGAGGCCCACAACGCGCCGATCGTACATTGGAATCTGAGGAAAGAATTCTGGACCGCATCCAGGAGGATCCTTCTCAGAGTACTAGAAGCATCGCCCGGTACGTGGGTATATCGCACACTGTCGTTCATCGCACTTTGCAAGAGGAGCGTCTGCGGCCTTACCACATTCGACGCATTGGAAGAACAAGATTTCCCTCCACGACGTGAATTCTCAGAGTGATTTTTGTTACACAGTGTGCAGCATGATTTTGTCAACAAAATACTAGTCACAGATGAAGCGTGTTTCACTCGCGACGGAATTACTAATTTCCATAACATGCACACGTGGAGAGTACACAATCCTCGCCACGTAGTGGCAACACATTTTCAGCGACGATTTTCTGTAAATGTGTGGGCGGGTGTGCTCGATAATTACATTATTGGACTCTATGTTTTACCTGCACGTTTGACTGGTAACTATTACCGAACGTTTCTAGAGGAAACATTGTTACCAAAGTTGTTAGAAGACATTCCGTCAGACATACGTCATAACATGTGGTTCCTCCACGATGGTGCTCCACCCCCCACTGCTCACAGAGTACGCAGATTTTTGGATAGTCGATTTCCAGGACGATGGATCGGGCGTTCGGGTCCATGTCGATGGCCAGCACGCAGACCTGATTCAAATCCACTGGATTTTTACTTTTGGGGCCATATGAAGGAACTTGTTTGTGCTGAGCCAGTAAATAATGTGGACGAATTGACGCAGAAGATTTTAGATGCTGCCAATACTATAAAGGCCAATGTGCATGTGTGTGAACGAGTGCAACGAAACTGGGTTCACCGTAATGAAGCATGTGTAGAAGTGAATGGTGGTCATTTCGAACATTTATTGTAGTATTGGTGTAAGAGGAAACGAAGTAATGGGTTTTCTTTTCGTTACGATGTTGTTGTACAGAAGGAAAATAATGTGAATTTAGTATTCGTTATGACATTGCCGTAAAAAGGTGAAACAGTTGATTGTAATTAATGCACAACTATCTACTTGGTGATTGATTGAATTTATAGTAATGGAAATACATTGTGTTTGATATTAGCTTGTCATTACTACTACGACCTTCGTTATCGACTTGTTGAGAAACAGACTGGTTGTATTCAATTCACGTAAAGCGAATTACACATTCTTGACAACCCAAAAACCGTTTACATTTCTTTTTTCGGTACCACCTGATTATCACACCACGCCGTTGTACACGTTTAATGATTTCAATCCTCTGGTCGCCTCGTTGCCTTTCTCTGGCCGCCCCGTCATTGTAGGCAATAAGCTCGGTACGCCGTGTACTGTCGGTTGACTACGTAAACAGAAATGCGTATACTATCTATCCTACGAACATTAGCTTTTAATAACACAAAAATAAGGTACATGATACAAGAAAATGTCATTAGACTTTTTTGTCAAGCACACCGAGATGTACCATCTGTATAATTTTGGCGCCTTATACAGTTTACACCCTATATATATATATATATATATATATATATATATATATATATATATATATATATATATATATATATATATATATCGGGAGGACGACGGTTCGATCCCGTCTCCAGCCATCCTGATTTAGTTTTTCCGTGATTTCCCTAAATCGTTTCAGGCAAATGCCGGGATGGTTCCTTTGAAAGGGCACGGCCGATTTCCTTCCCAATCCTTCCCTAACCCGAGCTTGCGCTCCGTCTCTAATGACCTCGTTGTCGACGGGACGTTAAACACTAACCACCACCACCATATATATATATATATATATATATATATTCTTCATTGTGCAAAAGTAGACTTTCATAGCATCACAGGCTCAGCATAAAACTTCAAAATGTTATACATTCATAATACAGAATGATTTCCTCCTGCCTTGCTCATAGCTAATAATGGGCTGCTGTATGGAGAAAGGGAAGGCTCTATAATACGCAGCCGGCCGCGGTGGTCTAGCGGTTCTGGCGCTGCAGTCCGGTACCGCGGGACTGCTACAGTCGCAGGTTCGAATCCTGCCTCGGGCATGGGTGTGTGTGATGTCCTTAGGTTAGTTAGGTTTAAGTAGTTCTAAGTTCTAAGGGACTTATGACCTAAGATGTTGAGTCCCATAGTGCTCAGAGCCATTTGAACCATTTTCTATAATACGCCAATGTATCATCTTTCGAAGGTCCTCCCGTTTGGTACGCGGGACGGAATAGTTTGGTTGGCTGTAAGATTTATGCGGTGTGACTTGCATCTGGTAAACATAATCCTTATTCACGCAGGGCTTTAATGAACATATCTGGACATGTTTCTCCAGTAATGCACCTAATAATTGGTCCGATAAGGTTTTCGCTTCATCGGATTTGCATCGTATGAACGAAGAATCTACTTCATTTTGCCCACTGTTCTTTAGTTGAGGTGCAAGCTTCGTGTACTGTGAATGGTCTTGCACTCACAGTACTCTATTCTTAATAATTTTAACTTGTAGTCCTTGACACAGTCTGCTGTGTTTCGCTTTTGTTTTTAGCTGATTCAAAACAAACTCCTCACCTCATAACTTTATATGGCATTTACTATGCGGGAGGTCGATCCTTACGTCTCATTCTCTCATGAATTCCGTGCCTAAGAGACAGGACACGGTTAAATTTTTCATGACGAGAAACGTGCATTGATCCGCTCCGTTCTCGAATACGTAACAGTCTGGCCCCTGGCACCAATAGCACCAGATACTACGCAGTTTTGAATTGGCAAAGTTGGAACCCTTACAGACCGTACTAATTTCTTAAAGAAATTAGCTTCTATCACGTTTACGCTTGCACCGGTATCTAAAATCAATGTCGTGGGAATACCTCCCACAACTGCTTGAACAGTGACTCTTTCGTACTCCGAGGGACCTTCAATATTATTGTCTACCTCATCAAATAACTGTTGATGGATATCAGTGTCATCGTTATATCAGGGCATGTTTATCTGTTCATTCAAACTATTGCCCCCATTCCGCCTCGCAACTGCCATCAGGGAGCTCGATACAATGGCGTTTAGTTTGACGCCCCGTACGTTGTTGGTTGCGCTTCAACGACCTCGATTATCCGGACGTCCTGATTACAGTTATTTCTGTTCTTGTTTACAGACGTAGCTTTGCCCTTCATTACTTTGCGACCACTGATTATTGTGGCCTTGATTCCTATTCTTGTTTTGTCGGATCCCGTTTCGATTATTTTGATAACCAGGATGGTACCGATTATTATTCCGTCTCTGCTTTTGAAGGAATGTCTGTCCGCTTTATGGACAACCATTGTTGTTGTTGTTATGATTAGTGTCTCCCAAAAAATGGTTCAAATGGCTCTGAGCACTATGGGACTTAACATCTATGGTCATCAGTCCCCTAGAACTTAGAACTACTTAAACCTAACTAACCTAAGGACATCACACACATCCATGCCCGAGGCAGGATTCGAACCTGCGACCGTAGCAGTCGCGCGGCTCCGGACTGAGCGCCTAGAACCGCTAGACCACCGCGGCCGGCAGTGTCTCCCAGCATCTCGTTAAATTAATGTATTTTTCGAAATACTTCCTAAGCCTGCTTTGGCTTGTAAATTTCTTGGCTGAAGATCTGTTTTCTAAGGCGTTCTTGTGTGCCTCCTGACCGGTACTTACCGCGAAAAGCCTTTTCAAATTATTCATAATGTAAACAGTTCTCTGCGGCTTCGGTAGCCCGTAAGGCACCGTCTCCTAATATATGTGAAGCAACGAATTGTATTCTCTGTCTCTCACTCCATGACCTAGGCAATACGTTGCGGAATGTACGTATAAAAACTGCGAGGTGGACTTATCTTTTGCCTGGAATAAAAAACCTGGCATTGTCGGTGTGTCAACAGACTTTCTTCCTAAAAGAGCTCTATTAAGATTGCACCTGCCCTCCATCTCATCACGCGATTGTTGTACAGCGGGATTTACAGGCTGATACGCTTCAAAGTATGGGCCGGGGCTTTGTGGACCCGTATTGTATGCATCCTGCATTTGCGTATCGATAGTCGGCGCTTCACGTGACGGCTGTGCTATTGTTTCCACCGCACGGTGCACTTCTTTCATCTGTGACGAAACTTCGTCTCGCAACTGTGGAAGGTTTTGATGTATCATGTACTTTATGTGGTCTTTTTCCGAGCGGAGCGTTTGTTTCACCGTGCGGAGTTCGGCCGTCGCTCCCAGCGCGTCGTATATCACCTTTCCACTCCGAGTTTATTTTATCGGTTAGCATTTTGTCTTTCTGCTCAAGCCCCTTGGTGAATTCGATACTTAGTTTTTTACCTTGCTCACCTTGCCGTGTTTTCAACATTTCTTCTGGCTCTATAGACCGGTTGTCGACATGTTGCGCTGATTCATGCACGTATCTTCCATCGTCTTTTGTGTTGATTGTATTGTTTCCACATCTTTTGATAGTTTGGAAACGGCTTCTGGTAAATCCTTATATGATTCCATTAGGATGATAATTTCGAATGCTATTTTTCCTACAACAGCGTTTATTTATTTTTTACTAGTTACTCATATACCTGAGTGGAAATCTGAGTAAGCAGCTGTTTGTCACTTTCAGTAAAGATCTTATTATTTATTTCAGATGTCAGTGCTACATCTCTCTCAGCAAGAGTAGTATCGACCTGCCTAGAGATTTCAGAAAATGTTTTTTTTTATGCGTGAAGCAAGTGCTTTATCACGTGCGTTCATTATCTTTGGCAGTTCTTTATCGTGAGCGTCTCGAATAATACATACTAGGGATCTAAGACGAGCGCAGGTATTTGCTTGGTACTTTCAATTGCTTGTGCCTGCGTATTACTTTCCGCCTTCACATTTTGAGCATCGGATTCTGCCACCGTCGGATCGGTACTATTGTTACCTCCATCGATATTATTTTCAAAACACTACCATTTGCAGAATCCATGTTTTCAAGCTTACCTACGTGTGTCATAACACAAATTGAAAGTATACTTCGAAACAAAATCTCCTGACAACACACTGATCAATTAGCGTAGATTGGCCAGACACTAATTGTTGTATCACTAAAATGACAAGATAGTTGCTTCAAACTAAAACAATCCCTATCATTCGTTTTCGTCACTCGTAGCCATCTTAGTATAGCTTTTAGCAACAATTCCTAGGGGACTGATGACCTTAGCTGTTTAGTCCCCCTTAAACATCCCAACAACCACCACCACAATTCCTACTGCAAGTACTAAGTTGCAAACTATACAAAATGTAGAAAATCCAAAATTGACCAAGAATTAAATGAGCTACGTGATACAGACTACAAAAGCAGAGGCAACTGTTAACATGTTGATAACCATACCTTTTTTCCGTGATGCTGCTTGGAGTCTGCTGTAATTCCCGATAAATCAGGTAATTTCGTTTGAGTTTCTTGCAGCCATCATCAGTTTTCTATCAACTCCAACAATACAGTTGATTCATGGAAAATAGTACAAACAAGCATCAATTAATATCATATAATTTTGGGTTCAAGCCACACCTGGCTGCATCAACATAATATTACTGATATTTAAAAATAAAAGCCCGCATCTCGTGGTCGTGCGGTAGCGTTCTCGCTTCCCACGCCTGGGTTCCCGGGTTCGATTCCCGGCGGGGTCAGGGATTTTCTCTGCCTCGTGATGGCTGGGTGTTGTGTGATGTCCTTAGGTTAGTTAGGTTTAAGTAGTTCTAAGTTCTAGGGGAGTGATGACCATAGATGTTAAGTCCCATAGTGCTCAGAGCCATTTGAACCATTTTTTTAAAAAATAAAATTAAATAATATTATAAAACTGTTTTTCCTTAACTCTGCTGATGTAAAGCTTCTAAAATGCTAGAATGGTGCATAGAAAATTTTTACTTGCTGTGTAATGAAGGTTCATGGTGTGGGTTCCTGTAGTCATGTCCTAGTTCATGAACCACGGGCAACGTATGAGTGGCCAAGTAAGTGGTCCCGACAGTCGGGATACCAGTTACTTTGGAATAAGGCTGGGCATCTCGGACATATTCTGAGTCGTGGTCACCTTTGTGCTCATACGGCAAAGACTACCAAATCCACCGGTTAGTCCCTCAGCCGTTAGGGGTAAAACCCAATGGGACTCGGGGCAAGTAAGGCTAGCAACCTGATTCCCTGGTACTTTAAATATGATGCTGGCAACAATCAGAGCAAAATGCCTCGGACCTTTGGAGGTGACGGAGCCCCACCTCTAACTGACAAACCAGGGACTCCTAAGATACGACTTGGCAAACAAATGGTAATGAGATGGGGAGCTATTAATATCAATGGGGGCTACTCTGGGAAGAAGGTAGAGCTGGCAGAGGCTGCAAGTAAGATGGGGCTGGACGTTTTAGCTGTTAGTGACATTCGGGTAAGGGGTGAGAAAGAAGAGGAAGTGGGAGAATACAAGGTCTACCTGTCAGGAGTCAAAGCAGGAATAGCACAATGAGGTGTAGGGCTTTACATCAGGAAAGAAATGGAACCCAGCGTAGTTGCAATAAGGTATGTAAACGAACGACTGATGTGGATAGATTTGACAGTGTCTAGCAAGAAAATTAGGATTGTGTCAGTATATTCGCATTGTGAAGGGACAGATCAAGATAAGACGGATAGTTTTTATGAGGCACTCAGTGATGTAGTTGTTAGAGTAAAGGACAAGGACAGTGTTCTGCTCATGGGTGATTTTAACACCAGGATTGGAATTCGAACAGAAGGGTATGAAAAGGTTATGGGTAAATTTGGAGAGGATATGGAGGCCAACAGGAACGGGAAACAATTCTTGGATTTCTGTGCCAGTATGGGCTTAGTAATCACAAACTCCTTTTTTAAACATAAGAACGTTCACCGGTATACTTGGGAAGGCAGGGGAACCAGATCTGTCATTGACTATATAATAACAGATCAGGAATTCAGGAAGGCTGTGAGGGACACACGTGTATTCAGGGGATTGTTTGATGACACTGATCATTATTTAATCTGCAGTGAAATTGGGATTGTGAGGCCGAAAGTGCAGGAGGTCAGGTCCATATGTAGGAGGATAAGAGTGGAGAAACTTCAGGATAAGGAAATCAGGCACAAGTACATAACAGCGATCTCAGAAAGGTACCAGTTAGTTGAGTGTAGTCAATTACAGTCATTGGAAAAGGAATGGACAAGGTACAGGGACACAGTACTAGAAGTGGCTAAAGAATGTCTTGGAGCAGTAGTGTGTAAAAGTAGGATGAAGCAAACAGCTTGGTGGAATGATACAGTCAAGGCAGCCTGTAAAAGGAAAAAGAAGGCGTATCAAAAATGGCTACATACCAGAACCCAGGTAGACAGAGAAAGTTATGTTGAAGAAAGAAACAAAGCCAAACAGATAATTGCAGCATCCAAGAAGAAATCGTGGGAAGACTTTGGAAACAGGTTGGAGACTATGGGTCAAGCTGCTGGAAAACCATTCTGGAGTGTAATTAGCAGTCTTCGAAAGGGGGGTAAGAAGAAAATGACAAGTATTTTGGACAGGTCAGGAAAACTGCTGGTGAATCCTGTGGATGCCTTGGGCAGATGGAGGGAATATTTTGAAGAGTTGCTCAATGTAGGTGAAAATGCGATCAGCAATGTTTCAGATTTCGAGGTAGAATGGGATAGGAATGATGATGGAAATAGGATCACATTTGAGGAAGTGGAAAAAATGGTCAATAGATTGCAGTGCAATAAAGCGGCTGGTGTGGATGAAATTAAGTCGAAACTCATCAAATACAGTGGAATGTCAGGTCTTAAATGGCTACACAGGATAATTGAAATGGCCTGGGAGTCGGGACAGGTTCCATCAGACTGGACAAAAGCAGTAATCACACCAATCTTTAAACATGGAAACAGAAAAGATTGTAACAACTACAGAGGTATCTCTTTAATCAGCGTTGTGGGTAAAATCTTCTCAGGTATTGTTGAAAGGAAAGTGCGAGTATTAGTTGAGGACCAATTGGATGAAAATCAGTGTGGGTTTACGCCTCTTAGAGGCTGTCAGGACCAGATCTTTAGCTTACGGCAAATAATGGAGAAGTGTTATGAGTGGAACAGGGAATTGTATCTATGCTTTATAGATCTAGAAAAGGCATATGACCGGGTTTCTAGGAGGAAGTTATTGTCTGTCCTACAAGATTATGGAATAGGAGGCAAACTTTTGCAAGCAATTAAAGGTCTTTACATGGATAGTCAGGCAGCAGTTAGAGTTGACGGTAAATTGAGTTCATGGTTCAGAGTAGTTTCAGGGGTAAGACAAGGCTGCAACCTGTCTCCCCTGTTGTTCATATTATTTATGGATCATATGTTGAAAACAATAGACTGGCTGGGTGAGATTAAGATATGTGAACACAAAATAAGCAGTCTTGCATATGCGGATGACTTAGTTGTGATGGCAGATTCGATTGAAAGTTTGCAAAGCAATATTTCAGAGCTAGATCAGAAATGTAAGGACTATGGTATGAAGATTAGCATCTCCAAAACGAAAGTAATGTCAGTGGGAAAGAAATATAAACGGATTGAGTGCCAAATAGGAGGAACAAAGTTAGAACAGGTGGACGGTTTCAAGTACTTAGGATGCATATTCTCACAGGATGGCAACATAGTGAAGGAACTGGAAGCGAGGTGTAGCAAAGCTAATGCAGTGAGCGCTCAGCTACGATCTACTCTCTTCTGCAAGAAGGAAGTCAGTACCAAGACTAAGTTATCTGTGCACCGTTCAATCTTTCGACCAACTTTGTTGTATGGGAGCGAAAGCTGGGTGGATTCAGGTTACCTTATCAACAAGGTTGAGGTTACGGACATGAAAGTAGCTAGGATGATTGCAGGTACTAGTAGATGGGAACAATGGCAGGAGGGTGTCCACAATGAGGAAATCAAAGAAAAACTGGGAATGAACTGTATAGATGTAGCAGTCAGGGCGAACAGGCTAAGATGGTGGGGTCACGTTACACGCATGGGAGAAGCAAGGTTACCCAAGAGACTCATGGATTCAGCAGTAGAGGGTAAGAGGTGTCGGGGCAGACCGAGGAGAAGGTACCTGGATTCGGTTAAGAATGATTTTGAAGTAATAGGTTTAACATCAGAAGAGGCACCAATGTTAGCACTGAATAGGGGATCATGGAGGAACTGTATAAGGGGGGCTATGCTCCAGACTGAACGCTGAAAGGCATAATCAGTCGTAAATGATGATGATGATGATGATGATGATGATGGTGTAATGAATTTTCATTCCGCCATCCAGCATCAGAATCTCATCAGACCGAAGAGAACGTTGACCGACCGCGTCGTTTAGAGACCAGTGACCTCAAAATTACCCAGTTTGCGTAATTACCTTGCACGGATACTGATAGAAAAAAATCGGTAAAAGAGATCTCAGGAACGCTGAAATGAAAGTTTGATGAAGTAAACGCCAATTGAACACTAGTAGCGTTTGGCTGTGGCTACGAAACAATTCGTCAGTTACTCTCCTTCGCTGCAGCCTGAAAAAATTCTAAAGTTCAACATAATGTGGCATTAATGGAAGAGGAAAATCGGTTCTTAATTCAAACACGGCTTTTGTAATAATATTAACGTAATTATTTAACCAAAAGTTACAAATACTAGAGCGACAGTTACATTTTATGAAACAACCATCGCAAACCAAAGAGAGAGAGAGAGAGAGAGAGAGAGAGAGAGAGAGAGCTCAGAGCTCACAGCTCCTGCTTTTATATAGTGGAAAACAAATTATGGTCACTGGCTTCAACTTGCTTTACACGACAGTATGTAAACATTCCTCTGAAACATTCTTTATCGGAACAGCAAAAAAAAAAAAAAAAAAAAAAAAAAAAAATACATCCCGTTTATCCTCATTTTACACATTTATTTACATTATTTACATAGAAAAATTTATTCTTAAGATCTTTGAACATTAATTAAACGTTTGGGGCATATTCTACTAATTATTCAGAGAGCAACATTTCATACCTTTGCTTAAAGCAGGGCATCGCCTGCAGAGCTTTTCCATAGCTCATGACCATATCGGTTGAACCCTAGACGACTGGAAAACAGTGGCGTGGTCAGATGAGTCCCGATTTCTGTTAGTACGAGCTGTCAACAAGGCACTGTGCAAGCTGTTGGTGGCTCCATAACGGTGTGGGCTGTGTTCACATGGAATCGACTGTGTCCTCTGGTCATATCGAACCGATCATTAACTGGAAATGGCTATGTTCGGCTACTTGGAGACTATTCCAGCCATTCATGGACTTCATGTTCCTAAACAACGATGCACCATGCCACCAGGCCACAGTTGTTCGCGATTGGTTTGAAGAACATTCTGGACAATTCGATCGAATGATTTGACGATCCAGATCACCCGATATGAATCGTATCGAATATTTATGGGGCGTAATCGAGTGGTCAGTTCGTGTACACAATCCTGTACTGGCAATACTTTCGCAATCGTGTCTGCAGGGGACTTCCAACGACGTGTTGAGTCCATATCATAACAAGTTTCTGCACTTTATCGGCAATAGGAGACCGACACGTTGTAAGGAGGTATCCATGACTTTCATCACCTCATTGTACATCTAGTGTCAAGTAAGACCACAACAATAACAATGTGAAAAATAAAAATATGGTATTTCAGTCTTTGACCGGTTTCAGGCTAGCTGCTCATCTTCAGATCATATATTGCAGTTACAGAGTGACAAGTCAGTACAGAACTATCGGTTCACTGTCATAACTCATTATGTTAGTTACTCTGTAACTGCAATATATGATCTGAAGATGAGCAGCTAGCCTGAAACCGGTCATTGAAAATAAAAAATAGCGATCAAAGACTGAAATTCCATATTTTTATTTAAAGAACGATCGCGGCAATCCCATTAAGACAATCATGTCTAGTTTTGATAATGTGAAAAATATTGTTGAGTAAAAATCGATGGCTTGATTATTAATTAATATTGGTGCTGTGTAATTCTGTTTTCGTGTACTGTTACGCGTTAATGTCGTTTATGATCTTTGTGGAGACTAACAATACTGGAGGCAGATAGAGGGGCCATCTGGTTAACGCATGTAAAGTAATCGCGCAGTGGACAGACGTAGTATAATACACCACAAATACTAAAATGTCTCCGTTCTTGTTGACTGCAAAAGAATTGTTAAGAGACGCAAACCAGAATATCAAAGGGGAAGTATTTATGGAGCAATGGAAAAGATTTTGGTGTAATTTCTTGCATATAGTGGCTGAGTCCTGAGTTTGTAATTAATGTGTGAAACCACAAGTAATATGATGATAAGTTATTTCCTGAATTTGATATATATATATATATATATATATATATATATATATATATATAGTAACGCCCCTTCGTCATTTTTCGTTTCTTACTGACAGCTGTAACAGGGTTTCAATAGTGATTATTGGGACAAGTGGCCTATATCTTCTGCTGTATAGTGAAAGAGTAAAGAACGGCGACAGTGGCAATTGTTTGTTGTATATATGTTATGTTGTTGTTTCAATATAGTTTTCTCCAATGCACAGGCTTAAAAGATATTAACGTAACTGAGAAGGTTTCTAGTGAAGCATTTGTTTGCAAAGTAAGAAGCTCCGTGATAATTACAATTCACAGCTGTCCCGTGATCAGACTATAGCTCTTCAATGAATATAAAATTCTCACTAGATTAAATATTTCAATTTTTCTCTTCATATACCGATATGCAGATAACATAGAAAATGAAATCAGCAATATTAAGGAATTCAGAGGTTACTAATTGTAAATAGTATCTGATATTTTCTTAATTACCACAGCACAACTATAGTACTATTATTTACATACAGGCCCATGATCACTGTAAATTTCTTAAACGTTATCATTTTTCTGTGTAGGCTGTTCCATTATTTTTAAATAAGTACTTTATTTCATTATTAGCAATTAGCTATTATCACCTCTTGGGCATAATCAAGCTTCAGTACAACCAAAATTATTGTGCATACAGCATTTTATAGCATATAGCAATGTGTGAAACAGTAATATGTTATGGCATCCCAAACACGCGCTCCACATTACGGTGGAAGGCATGGACGCATCAGAGATGTGGATCCCATTGTTACGGCGTAAAGTCAGCGCCGGCACGCCAGTCGTGAACGATAGAGAAGAGACAGCTGTGGAAATAGGTGAGCCAATCCCATGCTGACAGACCTACCTCCAGGATGACAACGAGACAGCAGCGGCCCATACGTGAAGAGGACATAAGCGCCACGCCCGACAGGTGGCAGCCCACTTCGATAGCAGTGTCAAAATTAGCCACTTCATTATGAATCTCTACGTAGCACCGACTTGTGCTTGACTGTTCTGAAGAAGACTGACTATTTTGTATGTCGCCCTCTGCTTGCGGCACACCTTTCAAAGTTAAGTAATTGTAATTGTATATTGTACTGAAATTCATTAATGCAAGTTGTCTGATTGTTTGTCTAGCGAACCGAGTATGCAGGATTCCTAGACACAACAATATTGGCGATGAGGATTGGATGAATAACATTGGCGATGAGGTGAACGAATACCGTTGCAACAACCTGTTAACAGAGCCACCCACTGCCACCGATTATCTCAGTTTTGTTTTGTTGTGGGCTTTTGTGTTTCGCTGGCGCCTTAATTCTACCTTGTCTTTTCTTTGCAGAGGTGTGTTTGCATGTTTCAACAGTGTCTCTTATAGTGTTTTTTCTATTGAATGTTTTCAGCTGGGCGTTGAAGAAATTTTCTTTGATTTCGTGCTTATTTTTATTGCTTGCATTATCTAGTTATTGCATTTACCTATTCCAAAATGAGCAACCCGTCTCTCCCACCCCCCGCTCAGGCACCTCAGCTGCGAGCGATAGATACAATGCAGCCAACACAGATGTTTCAGTTTCAGATGCAGCAGATTGCAACCCTTCTAAACACAGTACAGCAGTTACTCGCCAACCAAGCAACAAATGCAGTGCAGGCAACTGTGGCTCCGAGTGCCATACCGCCTTTTCGCCAGTTTAACGAAAAAGAAGAGGAATGGCTCGTGTGGTTGCAACAGTATGAAGACCATATCTTTCTTTCGCTACTGCCTTTATCTCGCATTATGCGCAGGGTCGGCAGGGTTAAGTACGGATTTGGCAATGTTAATTCGAAGGGCTGGCCAGATGCCCTTCCTGCTGTCACGCCATACCCATAGGGACAGAATTAGTGTACCCCAGCTGTCTGCGACTAGTGGAAATCGTGAAATAGAGCGAATGGGTTGCAAATGTCTGCGAGTAGTGTAACTGAGACCGAACGTGGGGACCAGCCCGGTATTCACCTAGTAGGATGTGGAAAACCACCTAAAAACCACATGCAGGCTGGCCGGCATACCGGCCGCCGTCGTTAATCCGCTGGGGAGATTCGATCCGGGGCCGGCGCGCCTACCCGAGCCCAGCAAGCAGCGCGTTAGCGCTCTCGGCTATCCTGGCGGGTAGTATGAAGGCCATATAATTGCTCAAAAAGTGTCAGGTACTGTGAAACTACATTACTTTTTGTCAACTGTGGGAAGTGCAGTCTTTCGCCTCATTCAGAAATTGTTCCCTAACTCTATTCCGAGTGAACTTTCCTATGGTCAGGTTGTAGGTTCTCTAACTGACTATTATGACCAACAAGTGAATGTAGTGGCAGCTAGGTACCAATTCTTTCGTTGCAAGAAAAGGTCAGAACAAACTTATGATGAGTGGGTAACAGATTTGCAGAGTATGACGAAGAAATGCAAATTCAAATGTGCTTGTGGTGCTTTATATTCAGATGTTATGTTGCATGATATGATCGTGTACAATGTAACTGATGTCAATCTTAGAGGGCCGGCCGAAGTGGTCGTGCGGTTCTAGGCGCTGCAGTCTGGAACCGCGAGACCGCTACGGTCGCAGGTTCGAATCCTGCCTCGGGCATGGATGTGTGTGATGTCCTTAGGTTAGTTAGGTTTAACTAGTTCTAAGTTCTAGGGGAGTAATGACCTAGAAGTTGAGTCCCATAGTGCTCAGAGCCATTTTTTTTTTTTCCAATCTTAGAGGACAGGTTTTGAAACAGTCAGATCAATGATTGTATCGCATAGTGCAAATTCTAGATCAGTATAATTCAGGTGCCGTAATGGCCAATAAATTTGGGCAGCCACCAATTTGTTGGGTTGAGTCGTACTTTGATCTCGACCGGCCCAGCAGGCAGCAACAGCATGCACGTGCCAAGCCGCATAAACAGTTCTCTAAATAGGCAGCTTCATCAGTGAATAGAATTAAGTCATGCCCTCGGTGCTATTCACGACACAAACGCCAAGATTGCCCATCCAGACAAGTGCAGTGTTACGCCTGTGACAAGAAAGGTCATGTACAATTCTTATATTTTCAACGGAACAAACATAAGAATTCTGCCCACTAACAAAAATGTAGTCACAAGGCCCATGTAATCAATTCAGTAGTCACAAGGCCCATGTAATCAATGCAGTGTACTCAAAGTCTGCTGCAGATATTAGCAAAAGTAGCAAGCAAACAGTTTCTTCAGTGCCAGGCCAGTCCAACAAACTTTTTTTCATTCGCATCTTAGTGGAAAATGCGTGAAATTTCAGTTGGACATAGGTGCCTCTGTTACATTGCTGAATCGTAACACATACGTACTTTTAGGTTCCCCACGCCTGTCTAAAATAAGCACTCACCTGACAGCTTATAATGGACAAGACATTCCCGTTCTCGTAAACTGTACTTTGCCTGCCATGTATCGCTCGCATGCGCAAACTATGACTTTCACTGTGCTACAATCACGCAATTGTGAGAACATATTTGAGCTTGATTCGTTTGATTTGTTTGGCTTTCCAACTAAGGAAAATGTGTTATCAGTGACTGCATTCAATGCCAAAGACAGTGTAGCTATTTGTATATGTATGTATTAAAATGTGGAGCTAGAAACGATGGAGAGGCTTCGACCTGCCGTAGCCCTCAGTGGTTCACAACCCTACAACAGGCCACAGCAGTCCACCCACCCCACCACCACCCCACACCAAACCCAATGTGATTGTGCAGTTCGACCCCAAGTGGACCTCCACGAGAACGTCTCATACCAGGCGAGTGTAGCTCCAAATGTTTGCGTGGTAGAGTAATTATGGTGTATGTGTACGTGGAGACAGTGTTTGCGCAGTAATTGCCGACACTGTGTAACTGAGGCTGAATAAGGGGAACCAGCCCGCATTCGCCGTGGTAGATGGAAAACCGCCTGGAAAACCATCCACAGGCTGGCCGGTACACCAGTCCTCGAGACTAATCCGCCGGGAGGATTCGTGCCGGGGACCGGCACGCCTTCCCACTCGGGAAGCAGTGCGTTAGACCGCGCGGCTCACAGTGTAGCTAGCTTGCTGAAAGAATTTCCTGAACTCTTTTCTGAAGGTTTAACCAAGGCTAACAACTTTGTTGCACATATCTCTATGAAAGACAATGCTTTGCTGAAACTGTTCCGGGTCAGAATTGTTCCCATTGCATTACAGCACCAAGTAGCTGCTGAACTTAAATAACTGCAAGATGGCGGAGCTATTGCGCCTATACAAGCTAGTCAATGGGCAAGTCCACTGGTTTTGCTCCCCAAACCTTCAGGTCGCATTCGTCTCTCTGTTGACTTTAAGTCTGCAGTTAACCCATAAACTGTGATTCATACTTATCCATTGCCACGCCCAGAGGATGTCATGGAGAGATTAGGTGCTAGTCGCTATTTTTCAAAATCTGGTTTGCGCGACGCATATCTTCAAATACCACTAGATGAAGAATCTCAAACTGTGCGTGTTATGAACACTAATTTGGGCTTGTTTAAATATTTGCATTTGCCTTTTGGCAGTGCTTCTGCACCCGCTATTTTCCGACAGTATCTGAAACAGCTGACTGCTCAAGTCCCAAACTGTTCAAACTTTAGACGATATTGTCGTAGCACGTTGTACACCTGACGAACACATTGCAACTTTGTGTGGTTTGTTTCGTGTGTTATCTGATGCAGGACCATAGTGTAATTGGACAAGTGTGATTTTTTAAAACTGAGTTGCAGTATCTCGGTCATGTCATAAACAGTCAAGGTGTACATCCTCTTTAGTCACATTTATTAGCCATACGTGATTTGCCAGTTCCTTGCAATGTCACAGAATTGCAGCCAGTCTACGGGAAAATGAACTATTATATTTGGCTTGTTGTCCGCCCCTCGTGGTCTCGCAGTAGCGTTCTCGCTTCCCGAGCACGGGGTCCCGGGTTCGATTCTCGGCGGGGTCAGGAATTTTTCCTGCCTCGAGATGACTGGGTGTTATTGTGTCGTCTTCATTATTATTATGCATCCCCATTACGGTCGGAGGAAGGCAATGGCAAACCACCTCCACTAGGACCTTGCCTAGTAAGGCGGCGCGGTTCTCCCGCGTCGCTCCCCTACGCTCTGTAAAGAAGTATGGGACTCATCATCATACTAAATACTGCACAAATCGCAGCTCCATTGCATCGCTTGCGTCGCAAGAAAGGCCCCTTTGTTTGGACAGATGAGTGCCAAGACGCTTTTCAAAAACTTAAAGATGAATTGCTCAGTGATCGATACTTGGGTCACTTTGATCCTGACAAAGCAGTTGTGTTGCAAGTTGACGCTTCTTCTTACGAAATCTGTGCAGTGCATTCACACAGATTTGGTGATAAAGACAGGGCTATTGATTTCGCATAAAAAGTGTTGTCCAAAGCTCAGTGTAAATGTTAAAGAATAGAGAAAGAGGCATTGGCTATTGTGTATGGTGTCACCAAATTTCACCACAATTTCTAAGGCAGAAAATCCTACTTAGTAACGGATCACAAGCCACTACAGTCCTTGGTTCATCTGATGAAGCCGCTTCCTATACGAGCTGACAAAATATTGCAAAGATGGGCTTTGTTGTTGTCTCAATACCAATACGAGATTGTGTATCGTCCACCAGCTCGACATGGTAATACGGACGCACTTCCACGTCTTCCTATTGGCCCTGATACCGACTTTTACGCTTCTGCTTCATCTTATTGTCACATCGATGTTCTGAATTCTGAACTGCTTCAATCCTTTCCTCTGAACTACAGGAAAATTGCACAGGTCAAGGAAGCTGATTCAGATCTGAACATTTTGCTAACATACATTCGCACATCTTGACCTCGCTCATTGCATAGCATGAACAACTCAGTAGTGCTCCGATACTTTGCACGTCGGTATAGCCTCGCTATACAACAAGGTGTGATTCTTGTTCAAAATGACAGTGGACAGTCATGTGTGTTGATCCCTAAAGCTTTGCAAAAAGAAGTGTTGCAGTTGCTTCACCAAGGACACGGGGGGATTGTTTGTACGAAACAGTTAGCGCATCGACACGGTACTTGGCAGGGTATGGACACCCAAATAGAACGGATGACGTCACAGTGTCACGTGCATGCGCAAAATCAGTCTGCTCCGCCACAAAAATTCTCTGCTAGAACTATGTCGCAGTCACCATGGCAACGTATGTACAGAGACTTTGAGGGACCTTTTTGGAACATTTGTTGGCTGATTGTGGTAGACTCTTATAGCAAGTTTCCTTTTGTTGTGGCAATGACTCGACGACGTCGCGTAGCACAGTTCAGGCCTTGTCCTGAATTTTTTGCCTCGAAGGTTTGCCTGAAGTCATAGTGTCGGAGAACGGCTCTCAGGTCACGTCAAATGAATTTGAAACATTCTGTGAACGTAATGGCATACAGCATCTAACTGGTGCACCGTTACATCCACAGTCAAATGGCGAAAGGGAACGTTTTGTCAGAACATTCAAGCAGCAGATGGCCAAACTTCGCACCGCACACACCAGGGATCAAGCTTTGCAGTTGTTTCTCGCTTCCTATCGTTCGCATCCACGAGATGGACCATCGCCGGCGGAATTGCTTCACGGCCGCCGCCATCGGACACTGCTCCACCTGCTCCACCCTCCTCAGCATCCAGCATCGAAGGAAGGCCGCAAGTATCGCTTCGCGCAGGTTAATATTGTGTTTTTCACGGTTTTTAGCGGCAGCAAACGGTGGGCGCGAGGTGAGATCCTTCGTCGACTTGGCGCATATATGTATCTCATTTCAGACCCAGACGAATTGCAGCGCCGACATCCAATCAAATTCGCCAGTCATGTGCACGGTGATCCTTCTGTATCTTTTCCGCCAGATTCACGGATCCCGAGGACAGCGCGGTCACAGCTGCCTCTAGAGGGTGCCTTCGCCTCCTCCGCCTCCTTTCATCCTACCGATGGAGCTGGACCCGCCCACGCTGCAGCAGCTGACACCTTGTACATCTTTGTATGGGCCTCAGGAAGTGGACGCGTACCCTTCTGGGCGTTTTCCGGCAGGAGTTTCCACCAGAGCGAAGGCAGGATGGCTGGGTATGACCGGAAGTCTGACGTCCTCTGCAGCCAGTACATCAGAGCGTCCACGCTCTTGTCCCCTCACCCACCCATTGTCGTGCTCCGTGTACGACGACGGTCCGTCGCTTATGAGGAGAGGGGGGGGAGAAATGTTATGGCATGAGGTCTGCGCCGGCACATCGGTGGGGAACGACAGAGAAGAGACAGCTCTGAGAAGAGGTCAGCCAATCGCACGCTGACCGACCTCCCTCCAGGACGACAACGGGACAGCAGCGGCCCCTACGTGAAGAGGACATAAGCGCCACGCCCGACTGGTGGCAGTCCACTTCGATAGCAGCGTCAACATTAGCCACTTCATTAGGAATCTGTACGTAGCACCGACTTGTGTTTGACTATTCTGAAGAAGCCTGATTATTTTATATGTCGCCCTTTGCTTGCATCACATCTTTCAAAGTTAAGTAATTGTAATTGTCTATTGTAATAAAACTCATTAACACGAGTTGTCTGATTGTTTGTCTAGCGAACTGAGTATGTTGTATTCCTAGACACAACACCCACATGTAAAATGAAACAATTGCAGCCAATATGCTGATTTTGTCACAATTCAAGCACACATAGCATACAGCGAAAGAATGTAGTATCTTATGACTACAATATGAGTTCCAACTCTAATCGAACAACTCACACAAAAAAATTGGGTGCAATTCGTAGGGGTAGTAAATGGAAAATCACATAAGCTCAGTCATAGGTAAAGCACGTGGCAGACTTAGGTTCATTGGTAGGATAATAAGTGAATGCAGTCAGTTTACAAAGGAAACTGCTTACAAAAACTCGTAAAATATTGCTCAAGTGCGTGGGACCTGCACCAATTACGGTCAACATATGATTTGTCTCACCCATAGGAAAACGTTATTGGATAACGAAGAAACTGAGTTGGCAGATGTCTAAAGACAGACTCAAAGTATCCCCTGAAAGTCTACTTTCAGCGTTACAGAGACCCACTTCAAATGAATAATCTACAAATATACTATACCCCATTGCGTATTGCGAAGAGAAGATTAGACTACTTCCCGCGCTCATAGAGATGTTTAAGTAATCATTCGTCCCGTGCTCCGTATTTGAATGGAACGGAAAGAAACCCTGCTGACTACTACATTGGGAAATACCCTACTCCATGTATTTCACAATAGTTTGCAGAGTAGAGATGTAGAATAAAATACCTTAGCATAACTGCTGAAGCTGAAACACACATGGCGGGTTCAATGTTTTAAAACTGAAATTTAAAGATGTTCAATTCTCCATGTTTGTTCTTAGTTCAGTAGTTACACTAATGTCTTTTAGTGTGTTATGTATGGTGGAACAGTGACAAAACTCGCAATAAATTGGCACTTCTTTCATTTTACATATGGACTTCACATCTCTGATAGTTGTGTCTGTATTGCAAGTAATATGATTGGGCTGACTCTTTTTAGGGACGCCATCACTTATTGCTTTTTCCCATGCTGAGGGCGAAATTAGCTAATGCTAGTAATTAAATAAAGTATACTTCAAAAGCAGTGAACAGATTATGCAGGAAAATAACTTCTTTTAGAATACAAAAGATTCCTCAGGAAGAAAGCATTATTACCATTGAACATGGATGGCAATACATGCACATTCATCTATATTAAATGAAAAGATTCTGTTCATTAGCTAGCTATGGTGCCATAATTAAAAACATCCAAAACTATATTTACGTAATTTTTGGCATTGATTCCCGTCTCCCCCATGCACCATGAAAGTGTACAAGGTGGAATGGCAGGATTTCAATGAAAGGTGGGAAATTCAGAATAGCCTAATTTTGTACTAGAAAGTTTTCCCCACCCCTATGACATCAGTGTCGAGGTAGATTCGTAGTCCAAAATGTAAACTGACGGGAAATTAAAAAATTCAAGATGGGCCAGTATCCACTTAGTGAGAATTGAAGATGGTGATCTAAAATGGCCGACCTGGGGATACTGGCACAGCCTGTGAGGCCAGAATCCAAGACAACTGATCTGAGGGTACTGGTGTGGTCTCTATGACGTCACAATCCAATATTGGAGCCAAGATGGTGTACCTGGGTATACTTCCACAGCCCTCTGGAGTCAGAATCTAAGACTGGAGACCTTAGTTCACTAGGACAGCCTGCGTGGTTGTCACATTTCCATCTCAATGCGGCAGGCTCCATGGTTGCTGCATCACTTGCACTAAGTACAGAATCTGATCCCAAGTTGAAACGTCCCCTTAGAAAAATTTAAAAATTACAGTGCTTGAAAACCTCCTATGTTATTTGATTTTCAAACAGCTGAGCAGAACTGAACGCACTCCGACATTTCTCTCTTTACGTATTCTGATCAACACTAAACTGACACACAATATTTTTAGCGCAACGCAATCTGACTTTCAATAATCCCTACAAAAGAATGGCCCTGACTAAAAATAACCTATATCTTTCATGAATCACTTACCTCACAAAAATCTTCGTTACTCGAACTACTGCAATACAGCGAGCGCCAATACTGCCAGCTAAATAAAGGATTCTAACTACTGAAAGCACTAACTACTTATAGGCATAGTTAGCAAATGAAAGATTTTGATAGAGAACAAACAGTGTATTTACCTTAATAGTGTTCAAAAGTGATCATATATATATATATATATATACACTCCTGGAAATTGAAATAAGAACACCGTGAATTCATTGTCCCAGGAAGGGGAAACTTTATTGACACATTCCTGGGGTCAGATACATCACATCATCACACTGACAGACCCACAGGCACATAGACACAGGCAACAGAGCATGCACAATGTCGGCACTAGTACAGTGTATATCCACCTTTCGCAGCAATGCAGGCTGCTATTCTCCCATGGAGACGATCGTAGAGATGCTGGATGTAGTCCTGTGGAACGGCTTGCCATGCCATTTCCACCTGGCGCCTCAGTTGGACCAGCGTTCGTGCTGGACGTGCAGACCGCGTGAGACGACGCTTCATCCAGTCCCAAACATGCTCAATGGGGGACAGATCCGGAGATCTTGCTTGCCAGGGTAGTTGACTTACACCTTCTAGAGCACGTTGGGTGGCACGGGATACATGCGGACGTGCATTGTCCTGTTGGAACAGCAAGTTCCCTTGCCGGTCTAGGAATGGTAGAACGATGGGTTCGATGACGGTTTGGATGTACCGTGCACTATTCAGTGTCCCCTCGACGATCACCAGTGGTGTACGGCCAGTGTAGGAGATCGCTCCCCACACCATGATGCCGGGTGTTGGCCCTGTGTGCCTCGGTCGTATGCAGTCCTGATTGTGGCGCTCACCTGCACGGCGCCAAACACGCATACGACCATCATTGGCACCAAGGCAGAAGCGACTCTCATCGCTGAAGACGACACGTCTCCATTCGTCCCTCCATTCACGCCTGCCGCGACACCACTGGAGGCGGGCTGCACGATGTTGGGGCGTGAGCGGAAGACGGCCTAAAGGTGTGCGGGACCGTAGCCCAGCTTCATGGAGACGGTTGCGAATGGTCCTCGCCGATACCCCAGGAGCAACAGTGTCCCTAATTTGCTGGTAAGTGGCGGTGCGGTCCCCTACGGCACTGCGTAGGATCCTACGGTCCTGGCGTGCATCCGTGCGTCGCTGCGGTCCGGTCCCAGGTCGACGGGCACGTGCACCTTCCGCCGACCACTGGCGACAACATCGATGTACTGTGGAGACCTCACGCCCCACGTGTTGAGCAATTCGGCGGTACGTCCACCCGGCCTCCCGCATGCCCACTATACGCCCTCGCTCAAAGTCCGTCAACTGCACATACGGTTCACGTCCACGCTGTCGCGGCATGCTACCAGTGTTAAAGACTGCGATGGAGCTCCGTATGCCTCGGCAAACTGGCTGACACTGACGGCGGCGGTGCACAAATGCTGCGCAGCTAGCGCCATTCGACGGCCAACACCGCGGTTCCTGGTGTGTCCGCTGTGCCGTGCGTGTGATCATTGCTTGTACAGCCCTCTCGCAGTGTCCGGAGCAAGTATGGTGGGTCTGACACACCGGTGTCAATGTGTTCTTTTTTCCATTTCCAGGAGTGTATATATATATATATATATATATATATATATATATATATATATATATCAGTTCATGATCTCCAGTATTACAAATTTACTCTTTCTGATGGACACACGTCCAGATCGTCCGCTCTCAAAATTCTGCCATCTCTCTTCCCACATCCACCACTGCTGGTGGCTCACCTCCAACTGCGCAACGCTACGCGCTGTTCACATCCAACTGCCCAACACTACAATAGCAAATATTCCAACAATGCAAACCAGCCACAGACTTCACACAGCACAGTCAGTGATTTTCATACAGAGCGCTACGTGGCGTTACCAACACAAAAACCTAAACAGCCTACTTACAAAGTTTAAAATGGTGGGAAATTTAAAAAAAAATTGATTTTTCCTCGATGTTACAGTTCACTTCCCTTAAGTTTAAAAATGGCGTCGCTTGCATGTTTAAAATATCTTCCCACCCTATCCATCTGATGTCTCGTTTTAAACAATTTGGAACGTCGTAAGCAGCTACCCCCAGTATGAATCTTTACACGTAATATTACCATGCTATTTGTAATTTTGTAACATCTTTGTAGCTGATAAGTTCTGAGAGCAGATTGACTTCATGTGTTTTCAGTGTTTAAATTTTGCTGTCTGCTGTTTCGAAGTTCTGACAGAGAGGGAAAGAGTTTTGATTAAACATGGCATAGACAGTCGGAAACGAATATGTTTGTAAAGTTTGTGTTACTGTTGCTATTTGTGATTGGAAATTCTGTAGATGTAAGGTGAACAGTAAAAAAACTGGCAATGAAATTTTAGTATGAAGGCTTTCACGACCGGATGACATATCTTCTGGTAAACCTTGCGGGATGTAAGGTCGTGGTCCATGAAACTCTTCAGCTCCTAACGTTTCGTCCAGTGCTTCGCTGGACATCTTCAGAGGGGGGTTTCTCCTCCGGTGAGTCTTGCCGACTCCGTGTACATGTGGTAAAGTTTATGTTGGAACAACAAAAAGAAGCGTAAATACACGGTTAAAAGAACACAGAAGTCTTTGCCGATTAGGAAAAACAGATAAATCGGCTGTAGCAGAACACGCTTTTCAGCCAGGAAATCATCAAGTGAAGTTTTCCGAAACAAAAATTTTATCTACGACGACGAACTATTACCCACGGCTTTGCAGAGAAGCAATTGAAATATATAAACATAGGGATAATTTTAATCGGAAAGAAGAGACCATGAAACTTAGTGATATTTGGACAGTAGCACTACAGAATTGCTAGACAGTTTTATCCGTGACAAGATTACGATCGATAGTTAAGTTTTATCTCTGACAAAGGTTATCTCTGCATATCACGTGTAACTCTGGTCACGCCCACTTTCTACGATACATAAGTCGCTCTCAGACGTCCGACCCGTCAGTCGGCAAGACTCACCGGAGGAGAAACCCCCCTCTGAAGATGTCCAGCGAAGCACTGGACGAAACGTTAGGAGCTGAAGAGTTTCATGGACCACGACCTTACATCCCGCAAGGTTTACCAGAAGAAATGAAATTTTAATTTGTGCGGTTTTATTTCATGTCATGCCATTTCAGAGTGTATGAAGAAACAGGATAGTATTATGACGGTCAGTAAGCTAGCTTCAATATTAAATGGTTGGATTACATTTGATACCACGACAAGGATGAAACTGTTTGGTTGAATAAACTACTTAAATGCAAGAAACAAGACCCAGTTACGCGAAACGTGGTGTGTGGATGATGATTCAGTTGAGTGATGTCACGAGTGTGTCCAACACACTTATTGCTAGCATCCTATGAGTGCCGTATGCATGGTGGGCAGGGTGAAGTAGCCCCTGCTGGCGCAATTCCACCGTCTTCGTAATTTTTCCAACAGTCAGAGTGAGCCTAGTGCGCATACATCGTGTCAGGGTACTGTGATTTCAACTGCAGCAGTCAAGACATTTTCAGACCCATCCAGGCATCCACTGCAGCCAGACTCGCTCCTGTGCAGATAGCGTTTTTGTCGGCTGCTTCCATTACAACTACAGCTGCTTCGACGTGTGGGGTGGCATGTTGACAGTAAATAAACAACAGGTGAGGTGCGGCATGGCGTAGTGGTGTGTTACTGCTCCTGGTATGTGAAACTGGTCAGTATGGATGTGAAAGGCGGCAATGCTTGTTTGTATGAAACAATCCAAGGAGAGGAGGTTACTGAGCAAAAATCAGTGGTAGATGGCAATTGTAACGGTGATAGGAGTGTGTAGACGTAGAGACGGTGGTGTTGAAAGGCATGTGGAGATATCTAAGGGCAAACAGCAGGATGGAACACAGAATGGTTACTTTACTAACGTTGGAGAGGTACAAATAGTTTCCAAATGGAGTATGTTGTACAAATGCCAGACAATATTGGGACGCAAATAGACTCACTTAAATCTAAAGTTGATTCTGTAAAATATGAAGATGGTTCAGTTAAGTCCAAAGTTGGTACAGTCAATAAACGTGTGAATTCTGTATACTCTGAGATTAAATCTGTAGAGTTGGAGGCTAGAGGACAAATGTAAGGATGTAGAGGCTTATCTCACTAGGGGTAAGATAGATACTGCCAACAGGAAAATTAAAGAGACCTTTGCAGAAAAGAGAACTACTTGTATGAATATCAAGAGCTCAGATGGAAACTCAGTTCTAAGCAAAGAAGGGAAAGCAGAAAGGTGGACGGAATATATAGAGGGTCTATACAAGGGCAATGTACTTGAGGACAATATTATGAAAATGTAAGAGGATGTAGATCAAGATGAAATTGGAGATTTGACACTGCGTGAAGAGTTTGACAGAGCACTGAAAGACCTGAGTCGAAACAAGGCCCCGGGAGTAGACAACATTCCATTAGAACTACTGATAGCCTAGGGAGAGCCAGTCCTGACGAAACTCTACCACCTGGTGAGCAAAATGTATGAGACAGGCGAAATACCTCAGACTTCAAGAAGAATATAACAATTCCAATCCCAAAGAAAGCACGTGTTGACAGATGTGAAAATTACCGAACTATCAGTTTAATAAGTCACGGCTGCAAAATAATAACCCAAATTCTTTACAGACGAATGGAAAATCTAGTAGAAGCCGACCTCGGGGAAGATCAGTTTGGATTCCGTAGAAATATTGGAACACGTGAGGCAATACTGACCCTACGACTTCTCTTAGAAAATAGATTAAGGAAAGGCAAACCTACGTTTCTAGCATTTGTAGACTTAGAGAAAGCTTTTGATAATGTTGACTAGAATACTCTCTTTCAAATTCTGAAGGTGGCACTGGTAAAATACAGGGAGCGAAAAGCTATTTACAATTTGTACAGAAACCAGATGGCAGTTATAAGAGTCGAAGGACAAGAAAGTTAAGCAGTGGTTGGGAAGGGAGTGAGACAGGGTTGTAGCCTGGCCGGCCGGAGTGGCCGAGCGGTTAAAGGCGCTACAGTCTGGAACCGCGGGACCGCTACGGTCGCAGGTTCGAATCCTGCCTCGGGCATGGATGTTTGTGATGCCCTTAGGTTAGTTAGGTTTAAGTAGTTCTAAGTTCTAGGGGACTTATGACCACAGCAGTTGAATCCCATAGTGCTCAGAGCCATTTGAACCATGGGTTGTAGCCTCTCGCCGATGTTATTCAATCTGTATACTGAGCAAGCAGTGAAGGAAACAAAAGAAAAATTCGGAGTAGGTATTAAAATCCATGGAGAAGAAATAAAAACTTTGAGGTTCGCCGATGACATTGTAATTCTGTCAGAGACAGCAAAGGACTTGGAAGAGCAGCTGAACGGAATGGATAGTGCCTTGAAAGGAGGGTATAAGATGAACATCAACAAAAGCAAAACGAGGATAATGGAATGTAGTCGAATTACGTCGGGTGATGCTGAGGGTATTAGATTAGGAAATGAGACACTTAAAGTAGTAAAGGAGTTTTGCTATTTGGGGAGCAAAATAACTGATGATGGTCGAAGTAGAGAGGTTATAAAATGTAGACTGGCAATGACAAGGAAAGCGTTTCTGAAGAAGAGAAATGTGTGAACATCGAGTATAGATTTAAGTGTCAGGAAGTCGTTTCTGAAAATATTTGCATGGAGTGTAGCCATGTATAGAAGTGAAACATGGACGACAAATAGTTTGGACAAGAAGAGAATAGAAGCTTTCGAAATGTGGTGCTAGAGAAGAATGCTGAAGATAAGATGGGTAGATCACATAACTAATGAGGGGATATTGGTTCAAATGATTCAAATGGCTCTGAGCACTATGGGACTTAACATCTGTGGTCATTAGTCCCCTAGAAATTAGAACTACTTAAACCTAAGGACATCACACACATCCATGCCCGAGGCAGGATTCGAACCTGCGACCGTAGCGGTCACACGGTTCCAGACTGTAGCGCCTAGATCCGCACGGCCACTCTGGTCGGCTGAGGAGGTATTGAATAGGACTGGGGAGAAGAGAAATTTGTGGCACAACTTGGCTAGAAGAAGGGATTGGTTGGTAGGACATGTTTTGAGGCATCAAGGGATCATCAATTTAGTATTGGAGGCAGCGTTGAGGGTAAAAATCGTAGAGGGAGACCAAGATATGAATGAACTAAGCAGATTCAGAAGGATGTGGGTTGCATTATGTACTGGGAGATGAAGAAGCTTGCACAGGATAGAGTAGCGTGGAGAGCTGCATCAAACCAGTCTTGGGACTGAAGACCACAACAAGAAGTTGGAGGTAAATACCATCAAAGACGAAAACAGTAAGAATATTGGGATTATCAGAATTTCCCGTGTCAATAGGAGTAGAGAGTTGAAAGCCAGAGTGGCCAAGCAGATAGAAGAGATCGATCATAATTGTCATAATGGAACAGGATAGTTGGCCAAGCAATGTAAAGACACTGAAATGGTTTTAGAGCAATAAATTAAAGTCGTACAGGGAGAAAGAGATTAGAACCATGATGTGATTAAGGTAGAAGGAAGCAAATTGTCACAGTGGGTAGACAATAAATGCATAAATACTGAAATGTACGCTAGAGAAGTACTACATACTAAGGAACTTAGTTGTAATGGTAGAAGCGTGCATGCAAAAAACTTGATTGTGAAATGTAAAACATTTTGCTGATTTGATCTTATGAGAAATGAGAATACTGCAAAGTTTTTGAACGATTTTCATAATATTTTACCCAAGTTTTGATCAGACAGAGAAGAAGGGTAATTTATAAAAAGCCATTTGGATGGTCAATTACATAAGTGGGCAGTGGAAGTGATGGAGTCGAAGTTCTTGACTGGGTTTTGGTCCACAGATAAACAGCAATCCAAGTTGAGGGATTTCTGTGGAGTGCAGATATATAGCATTCAGAGTGGTATCTTAAAGCCCTTTTGCCAACAGTATGTGTAAAAAATGAAAAATCTTGGCAAACTGGACGCAGAAACGATTACCTGGGTATGGTGAATAAATTACCTATCCAGGTCAGGCAAATGGTTGTTGCCAAGAGACAATGTTGAGTTGTGCAGGTTTGATGGACCAGATGATAGAGGGCAATGGGAAGTAAATTGTCGGGGAGGGATAACAGTCGTGGTAGGGATGGTCACAGCAAATGGATAGGAATGTTGGGCTCTCAGATAGACGTGAAGGGGAACCTACACTATGAGATCAAAAGTATCCGGACACCTAGCTGAAAATGACTTACAAGTTCGTGGCGCCCTCCATTGGTAATGCTGGAATTCAGTATGGTGTTTGCCCACCCTTAGCCTTGACGACAACTTTCTCTCTCGCAGGCATACGTTCAATCAGGTGCTGGAAGGTTTCTTGGTGAATGGCAGCCCATACTCCACGGAGTGAGGAGAGTTATCGATGTCGGTCGGTGAGCCCTGGCACGAAGTCGGCGTTCCAAAATATCCCTGTGTAGGTCAGTCCATTGCAACCACTCCATCACAGGCCGTGCATTACGAACAGGGGCTCGATCGTGTTGAAAGATGCAATCGCCATCCCCGAATTGCTCTTCAACAATGGGAAACAAAAATGTGCTTAAAACATCAATGTAGGGCTGTTCTGCAATAGTACCACGTAAAACAAAAAGGGATGCAAGCCCTCTCCACTAAGAACGCGACCACACCATAACACCACCTCTTCCGAATTTTACTGTTGTCACTACACACGCTGGCAGATGACGTTCACCGGGCATTCGCCATACCCACACCCTGCCATTGGATCGCCACATTGTGTACCGTGATTCGTCACTTCACACAACGTTTTTCCACTGTTCAATCGTCCAATGTTTACGCTCCTTGCACCAAGCGAGGCGTCGTTTGGCATTTACCGGTGTGATGTGTGGCTTATGAACAGCTGCTCGACCATGAAATCCAAGTTTTCTGACCTCCCGCCTAACTGTCATAGTACGTGCAGTGGATCCTGATGTAGTGTGGAATTCCTGTGTGATGGTCTGGATCGACGTCAGCCTATTACAAATTACGATCCTCTCCAACTGTCGGCGGTCTCTGTCAGTCAGCAGACGAGGTCGGCCTGTACGCTTTTGTGCTGTACGTGTCCCTTCACATTTACACTTCACTATCACATCGGAAACAGTGGACATAGAGATGTTTAGGAGTGTGGAAATCTCGCGTACAGACGTATAACACAAATGACACCCAATCACCTGACCACGTTCGAAGTCCGTGAGTTCCGCGGACCCCCTCATTTTGCTCTGTCACGATGTCTAATGATTACTGTCACTGATATGGAGTACCTGGCAGTACTTGACAGCACAATGCACCTAATATGAAAAACGAATGCTTTAGGGGGTGTCCGGATACTTTTGATCACATAGTGTAACCTTGGTACAGCAGGGCGTGGGGTGAAGTGATAATTGAAGACACAGCCACAATAAAGTGGAAATTTGGAGAATCATATGGCGAGTAGGAACTTGGGTATTCAGAAAGACAGGTGAATGAAATAGGATGGATTGCCAAGAGCAGCGTGGAGAGCGTGCACTGATAGAGGTTTCAAGTCTGCATTACTCATGGAAAGTAAAACAGCAAAAGCAAAGACACTGGTCGGCTGAAATTCTGGTCCAGTGAGGAAAACGTGGAAGAATATATATAAGACAGCAGTATGAGACAGAAGAGAAGAGGATGATTAAGGGGAAGAAGGAATGGGAAGCGAGGGTGGAGAGACAGGTAAAGATATACACCAATATGTTTTTTGACGAGGGAGGATGTGCTAATTAGTATATTTGAATCTGCTGGTGATGAGTTAGGAGGAGAAGATTATGTTAGAAGCCGGAGATCTCGTGTCACTTTATGAGCAGGAAGCCGAGCACAGAGCGTGGGAGAATGATCCAGAGCGATGTCTGGAGCTACAACTGAGACAGCATTATCTATAATAGCACTGATTTGCCAGGATGACTTTACAGAGTTATAAAACTGCTTCAGTGCTCGTGCTGCAGGTGGGCATCAGCGCAAGACGTGAAGAAGTGCTGATTCTTTCTATCAGCGAATCATGACGTTGGAGCAGCAGGTGAGTGTGCCATGGCCATTTTTCATCGTGCAGGCGGCAGTGTGAAGACGGGCAGGTATCCTACGCCCCAGACGTACTACGGCACAGTATAGCCCTGCACTTAAGCACTATCATAGACAGCCTGTCATATGATTACGTGTAATAGCCGACTCTGTGGTCCAGGACGTCGGTTGCCGTGAAGACAAGTGGGGTTGACGGCTAGCAAGTCATCCTCGATTGACCCTCAATGGGACGAGGGCTGACAGCACACCGGTCTTATCGTCATCTGAAATTTAACAGTAGATAGCAACGGCAGACCACGACTGTGGAATCTTAGTGACATCGTACGTAGTTTAGATGGTCCCACTTTCATGATAACAGTCCCTTTCGAAGACGTAACATATGCAACTGTCTACGTCGGGTGAAATAATGTCTCTCCGACTTTCACTATGCTTTTAAGAACAATTACACGATGTTTTCTCTTTTCCCCGTTACCTGTAACATTGCAAGTATCCTCAAATTTTTTAGGTTAAAGGGTCTCGGGAAACTGCAGAAAAGCCGCCACTCTACAGGGTGCAAGTCAAACACAGGAAGACAGACCTAGCAACAATCGGTATTGTAGTTGTAAACTGTTGTAATTGTGTCGTATAAAAACAAGAGCTCCAAGCGCTATTAGACAGCTAATAGACAGCTAATAGACAGGCTCAAATTTTTATGGGTGCAGATAGCTGGCTAAAGCCGAAAATAAGTTCAGTCGAAATTTATACGAAGGACCCAAGCGTGTTCAGAAAAGGTAGATTAAATACAGTTGGTGGTTAAATGTTTATTGCTGTCAGAACTAGTCAAATTGAAACAGATAGTTCCTGTGTGTTAGAATGTAGCGGTTATATCTGTCAAGCGAAAAAAAATTAATAGTTGGGTCCTTTTGTCGAAACTCGGACTCAGATGATACAGTTGCTGAACAACTTAAAGAAAAGTGGAGTCTTATTTCAAACAGGTACTGCACCCTTACAACCATAATTAGTGATGACTTCAATCTACCCTTGATATGTTGGTGAATATGCATGTTTAAAGTCGGTAGTAGGCATAACACGATATCTAAAGTCGTACTGAACGCGTTGCAGAAAATTATTTTGAACTTTTAGTTCGGGAGCCCACCCGAAGTGTAAATGTTTACGAAAACATACTTGACCTCTTACCAACATATAATCCTGAACAACTAGGGAGTAGCATGTCAGATACAGGTATTAGTAACCACAAGGTTGTTTTTGTGAGACTGAATACCATAACTTCCAAACACACCAAAAGTAAACGCAAAATACATCTATTGAAAAAAGCAGATAAAAATTATCTTGACGCATTCTTAAGAGACAGTCTCGACTCCTTCGAATCTATGTACGCAGAGGCCAGATGTGGATTGAATTCAGAGAAATAGTATCGACGGAAACTGAGAGACATACGCCAAAATAAATTAATAAGAGATAGTACTGTTCCCCATCGTATAGGAAACGGGTTGGAACAGTGCTACAAGCACACCGAAGTTAAAAGAATGCAAAACTCCCAAGATTGGTGAAGTTTTACAGACCTCGGAATGTAGCACGAACTTTAATGCGAGATGCTTTCAATCGTTTCCACAACTAAAGTCTGTTTCGAAATCTATCAGAAATCCGAAGAGACTCTGGTCATATGGAAAGTATACCAGCGGCAAGACGCAATCAGTATCATCACTACACAATAACAATGGCAATGTTTCTGATGACACTATCAGTAAAGCAGAGTTACTAAACACAATTTTCCGAAATTCAAAAATGGTTCAAATGGCTCTGAGCACTATGGGACTTAACATCTGAGGCCATCAGTCCCTTAGAACTTAGAACTACTTAAACCTAACTAACCTAAGGACATAACTCACATCCATGCCCGAGGCAGGATTCGAACCTGCGACCGTAGCAGTCGCACGGTTCCGGACTAATCGCCTAGAACCGCTCGGCCACTGCGGCCAGCTTCCCGAAATTGCTTCATCAAAGAAGACAAAGTAAATATTCCAGAATTCGAATCAAGAACAACTGCCAACAAGAGCAACTCAGAAGTAGATATCCTTGGTGTAGCGAAGCAGCTTAAATCACTTAATAAAGGCAAGGCCTCTGGTCCAGACTGTATACCAGTTAGGTTCAGCCAAACTTCCCTGGATGGGGCCTCTCGGTCGGCAATGCTACACGATCATTTCATTTTTTTCCTTCCAGAGTACGCTGATACAATAGCTCAATACTTAGCCATCATACTCAAGCGCTCGCTCGTAGAAATATCCATACTCAAAGACTGGAAAGTTCCACAACTCACACATTTAACCAAGAAAGGAAATAGGAATAATCCGCTGAATTACTGATCCATATCGCTAACTTAGAGCCGCGCGGGATTAGCCGAGCGGTCTAGGGGCTGCAGTCATGCACTGTGCGGCTGGTCCTGGCGGAGGTTCGAGTCGTCCCTCGGGCATGGGTGTGCGTGTTTGTCTTTGGGATAATTTAGGTTAAGTAGCGTGTAAGCTTAGGGACTGATGACCTTAGCAGTTAAGTCCCATAAGATTTCACACACATTTGAACATTTTTTGCTGCCTTAGATTTGCTGTAGGATTTTGGAACATATATTATGTTTGAACTTTATGAATTACCTCGAAGAAAACGATTTATTGACAAACAGCCAACACGGATACAGAAAATATCGTTCTTGTGAAACACAACTAGCAATTTATTCTCACGAAGTATTGAGTGCTATCGACAGGGGATGTCAAATGATTCCATATTTTTAGATTTCCATAAGGCTTTTGAACCGTTCATCCAAAGTGATTTCTAATCAAATTGCGTGTCTATGCAGTATCAGCCCAGTTCTGCGACTGGACTCGTAATTTCCTGTCAGAAAGCTCGTAGTTCGTAGCAACTGACGGAAGGTTGTCAAGGAAAAGGGGCGTGGTATCTGATGTTCCCCAACGAAGTGTTATAGGTCCTCCGCTGTTCCTGGTCTACATAAACAATTTAGGAGACACTAATAGCACCCCTCGTATATTGTTTGCAGATGATACTGTCATTTACCGTCTTGTAAAGTCATCAGATGATGAAAACCAATTGTAAAATAATTTAGTCAAGATATCTGTATGGTTAGAAAAGTGGCAATTGACTCTAAATAATGCAAGTTGTGAAGTCATCCACATGAGCACTAAAAGGAATCCGCTATATTTAGGTTACACGACAAATCACCCAAATCTGAAGCCTGTGAATTCAGATAAATATTAAGGGACTACAATTTACGAATAACAAACAGTGAAACGATCACATAGATAATACTGTATGAAAAGCAAGCCAGAGAGTGCGATTTATTAGCAGAAGACTTAAAAATGGAACAGGTCTACTAAGAACACTGCTTGTCTGCCCTCTTCTGAAGTATTGATGTGTGGCGTGGCATCTGCATCAGATAGAACTGACAGAAGACATCGAAAAAGTCCAAGGAAGGGCAGCTCGATTTGTATTATCATGAAATAGAGGAGAGAGTCCCACGGATGTGATTCGCGTTTTGGGGTGGCAATCACTGTACAATGGTGTTTTTCGTTGTGGCAGGATATTGTCATGGAATTTCGTTCAGCAAATTTCTCCTCATAGTGTGAAAATTTTGGTGCCCACGTACCTAGGGAGAAATGATAATCATGATAAAATAAGGGAAATCAGAGACCGCTACTTTCTTTCCTACAGAGGAACGACAGTAAGACAAGAAGAGAAATACTGAAAAAAAATTGCGAAGGAAGCACAGGAAACCATTTCGAGGAGATATAAGCATCCTGTGGCTGTGCATATAAAGTAGAATAAGCCGATGTTAAATTGGATGTTATAAGGAAGAGCTACATGGAATATTGCACCAGCTTTGTGTGGACGATCGTTATCCTTTGGATTAGGACATTACTCGAGATTCTGTCGGATTTTTAATAAAATGAAGATATGCGACTACCTAATACCTAACAACGACTTGTGCATGGAAGGAGCCTGCCAGGGAAACAGCACTGTGATTGTGGACATCGATAATTGATTGTTGCTTAACGTGGATGAGCTCAAATTGTAAAGATGTACAATAAATTTAATAAATTCATAATTCAAATCACAAGCCCAGGTGTGAACCAAGTTATTGGTAACCACCTTATAGATTTTATAATGTGTTCACACAAGCGACTACAAGAAAATTTTACGCCTTACATGGCTATAAACATTGTATTACGAAGCCAGAGAGGCTACAATATGCAACTACAGAATGGATTGTGTATTTGACCCTGTACAAGTCTGTTTAAGCGTTTTAAACTTCAACAAACTGTATTTACAATACGCTCCCCTGTACTCTCTGCCGATCACATCCATGTTGTGTCAGTTAAATAATAACTTATAGAACAGCTGCTGTGTGGGGTTTAACATCTTCCTGCTCTTTCTCTACTGGGGTAAAAAGAAAACATGAAAATTGCTTGGTGTATATATTACCTCCCCCCCATGAACCATGGACCTTGCCGTTGGTGGGGGAGGCTTGCGTGCCTCAGCGATACAGATGGTCGTACCGTAGGTGCAACCACAACGGAGGGGTATCTGTTGAGAGGCCAGACAAACATGTGGTTCCTGAAGAGGGGCAGCAGCCTTTTCAGTAGTTGCAGGGGCAACAGTCTGGATGATTGACTGATCTGGCCTTGTAACATTAACCAAAACGGCCTTGCTGTGCTGGTACTGCGAACGGCTGAAAGCAAGGGGAAACTACAGCCGTAATTTTTCCCGGGGACATGCAGCTTTACAGTATGATTAAATGATGATGGCGTCCTCTTGGGTAAAATATTCCGGAGGTAAAATAGTCCCCCATTCGGATCTCCGGGCGGGGACTATTCAAGAGGACGTCGTTATCAGGAGAAAGAAAACTGGCATTCTACGGATCGGAGCGTGGAATGTCAGATCCCTTAATTGGGCAGGTAGGTTAGAAAATTTAAAAAGGGAAATGGATAGGTTAAAGTTAGATATAGTGGGAATTAGTGAAGTTCGGTGGCAGGAGGAACAAGACTTTTGGTCAGGTGATTACAGCGTTATAAATACAAAATCAAATAGGGGTAATGCAGGAGTAGGTTTAATAATGAATAAAAAAATAGGAGTGCGGGTTAGCTACTACAAACAGCATAGTGAACGCATTATTGTGGCCAAGATAGACACAAAGGCCATGCCTACTACAGTAGTACAAGTTTATATGCCAACTAGCTCTGCAGATGATGAAGAAATTGATGAAATGTATGACGAGATAAAAGAAATTATTCAGGTAGTGAAGGGAGACGAAAATTTAATAGTCATGGGTGACTGGAACTAGTCAGTAGGAAAAGGGAGAGAAGGAAACATAGTAGGTGAATTGGATTGGGGGGAAGAAATGAAAGAGGAAGCCGCCTTGTAGAATTTTGCACAGAGCATAACTTAATCATAGCTAGCACTTAGTTCAAGAATCATGAAAGAAGGTTGTATACCTGGAAGAATCCTGGAGATACTAAAAGGTATCAGATAGATTATATAATTGTAAGACAGAGATTTAGGAACCAGGTTTTAAATTGTAAGACATTTCCAGGGGCAGATGTGGATTCTGACCACAATCTATTGGTTATGAACTGCAGATTGAAACTGAAGAAACTGCAAAAAGGCGGGAATTTAAGGAGATGGGACCTGGATAAACTGAAAGAACCAGGGGTTGTAGAGAGTTTCAGGGAGAGCATAAGGGAACAATTGACAGGAATGGGGGAAAGAAATACAGTAGAAGAAGAATGGGTAGCTCTGAGGGATGAAGTAGTGAAGGCAGCAGAGGATCAAGTAGGTAAAAAGACGAGGGCTAATAGAAATCCTTGGGTAACAGAAGAAACATTGAATTTAATTGATGAAAGGAGAAAATATAAAAATGCAGTAAATGAAGCAGGCAAAAAGGAATACAAACGTCTCAAAAATGAGATCGACAGGAAGTGCAAAATGGCTAAGCAGGGATGGCTAGAGGACAAATGTAAGGATGTAGAGGCTTGTCTCACTAGGGGTAAGATAGATACTGCCTACAGGAAAATTAAAGAGACCTTTGGAGAGAAGAGAACCACTTGTATGAATATCAAGAGCTCAGATGGCAACCCAGTTCTAAGCAAAGAAGGGAAGGCAGAAAGGTGGAAGGAGTATATAGAGGGTTTATACAAGGGCGATGCACTTGAGGACAATATTATGGAAATGGAAGAGGATGTAGATGAAGATGAAATGGGAGATAAGATACTGCGTGAAGAGTTTGACAGAGCACTGAAAGACCTGAGTCGAAACAAGGCCCCGGGAGTAGACAACATTCCATTAGAACTACTGATGGCCTTGGGAGAGCCAGTCATGACAAAACTCTACCATCTGGTGAGCAAGATGTATGAGACAGGCGATATACCCACAGACTTCAAGAAGAATATAATAATTCCAATCCCAAAGAAAGCAGGTGTTGACAGATGTGAAAATTACCGAACTATCAGTTTAATAAGTCACAGCTGCAAAATACTAACGCGAATTCTTTACAGACGAATGGAAAAACTGGTAGAAGCGGACCTCGGGGAAGATCAGTTTGGATTCCGTAGAAATGTTGGAACACGTAAGGCAATACTAACCTTACGACTTATCTTAGAAGAAAGATTAAGAAAAGGCAAACCTACGTTTCTAGCATTTGTAGACTTAGAGAAAGCTTTTGACAATGTTGACTGGAATACTCTCTTTCAAATTCTGAAGGTGGCAGGGGTAAAACACAGGGAGCGAAAGGCTATTTACAATTTGTACAGAAACCAGATGGCAGTTATAAGAGTCGAGGGGCATGAAAGGGAAGCAGTGGATGGGAAAGGAGTGAGACAGGGTTGTAGCCTCTCCCCGATGTTATTCAATCTGTATATTGAGCAAGCAGTAAAGGAAATAAAAGAAAAATTCGGACTAGGTATTAAAAACTTTGAGGTTCGCCGATGACATTGTAATTCTGTCAGAGACAGCAAAGGACTTGGAAGAGCAGTTGAACGGAATGGACAGTGTCTTGAAGGGAGGATATAAGATGAACATCAACAAAAGCAAAACGAGGATAATGGAATGTAGTCAACTTAAATCGGGTGATGCTGAGGGGATTAGATTAGGAAATGAGACACTTAAAGTAGTAAAGGAGTTTTGCTATTTAGGGAGTAAAATAACTGATGATGGTCGAAGTAGAGAGGATATAAAATGTAGACTGGCAATGGCAAGGAAATCGTTTCTGAAGAAGAGAAATTTGTTAACATCGAGTATAGATTTAAGTGTCAGGAAGTCGTTTCTGAAAGTATTTGTATGGAGTGTAGCCATGTATGGAAGTGAAACATGGACGATAACCAGTTTGGACAAGAAGAGAATAGAAGCTTTCGAAATGTGGTGCTACAGAAGAATGCTGAAGATAAGGTGGGTAGATCACGTAACTAATGAGGAGGTATTGAATAGGATTGGGGAGAAGAGAAGTTTGTGGCACAAGTTGACTAGAAGAAGGGATCGGTTGGTAGGACATGTTTTGAGGCATCAAGGGATCACAAATTTAGCATTGGAGGGCAGCGTGGAGGGTAAAAATCGTAGAGGGAGACCAAGAGATCAATACACTAAGCAGATTCAGAAGGATGTAGGTTGCAGTAGGTACTGGGAGATGAAGAAGCTTGTACAGGATAGAGTAGCATGGAGAGCTGCATCAAACCAGTCTCAGGACTGAAGACCACAACAACAACAACAACAACATATATTACCTTTTCTGACACTTAAACAGAGAAAAGCTTATAAATTATGTTCTGTCTGCATGCAGTTTTAATTATTTGTGCACTGCTCGCGGCCTCCCTTCCCGAGTACGCTGTCCCGGGTTCGATTCCTGGCGGGGTAATGGATTTTCACCTGCCTCCAGATGACTGGGTGTTGTTTTGTCGTCTCCATGATCATCATCATTCATCCCCATTACGGTCGGAGGAACGCAACGGAAAGCCACCTCCATTAGGACTTTGCCAAGTATGGCGGTGCGGGTCTCCTGCACCGTTCCCCTAAGCTCTGTCAAGACGCATGGGACTTCATTTCTATTCCATCTATAAACTAGGTGGGAATTCTCCTAATTCCTGGAAATTCCGAGGAGGGGGGTGATGAGCTCCGATGCCACGTTCAATCACATCCGAGACGTGTTCTAGCGATTTCAGATCTGGCGATTTGGGGGTCCAGCACATCAACAGGAAATCACCACTGTGTTCCTCGAGCCGCCCCATCATACTCTTGCGTTGTGATATGGCGCATTATCTTGTTGAATAATGCCACTGCCGCGGTTCTAGGCGCTACAGTCTGGAACCGCGCGACCGCTACGTTCGCAGGTTCGAATCCTGCCTCGGGCATGGATGTGTGTGATGTCCTTAGGTTAGTCAGGCTTAACTAGTTCTAAGTTCTAGGAGACTGATGACCTCAGAAGTTAAGTCCGATAGTGCTCAGAGCCATTTGAACCAGCCAATGCCACTGCCATCTGGAAATATGATCGTCATGAAGGGGTGTACGTGGTCTGCAGCCAGTGTACAATACTTCTTGGCCATCATTGTGCCTTGCACGAGCTCCTCTTGACCCATATTTGGCTACGTGAATGATCCGCAGAGCATAATGGAGCCGCCGCCAGCTTGTCTCCGTCCTGTAGTCCAAGTGTCAAGGAGCTATTCCCCTAGAAGATGAAGGATTTACTCCCTCCCATTGGCATGATGAAGAAGGTATCGGACTCATCAGGCCATGAAACGCTCTGCCACTGTGCCAACGTCCAGTGTCGATGGTCACGTGCCCAAGTCAGTCACAGTTGTCGATGTCACGGAGTTAACATTAGCACATGCATGGATCGTCGGCTGTGGAGGCGCCTCGTTGGGAGTGTTTGGTACACTGTATGTTCAGGTACATTTGTTCTCTGCTTAGCATTAAAATCTGATGTTAATGTCGCTACAGTTAGCTGCCTGCCTTGTTTTACCAGTTTGCCCAATCTACAATGTCCAGCATCTGTAATGAGGGGTGGCCACCCAACCCCACGACGTCTGGACGTGGTTTCATCTTGGTTCCACGACTTGTTGAAGACACTCACTACAGCACTCCTGAAACACCTTACAAGTCGTGCAGATTCCGAACTGCTTGTACCGAGCCTCTTGGCCATTACAGTCTGCCCTCGGTCAAACTCAGATAGGTCGCGCGCCTTCTCCATTTTATATGCACCAAGCATGTGTCTGACTAGCAGTCATTCCTCGCCAGGTACGCTGCTATCGCCTTTACGGGTTTATGTCGATAGTAGGTCGGTGGTCATAATGTTCTGGCTGATCAGTGTATACTGAAACAGGAAAATTAGGTACATGTTCCACAGATAATTTGAACAATTCTTTTATTGAAATGATGTGGAACGAGTCAGTTTACAGGACATTTATATATGATAAATTAATGAAAACTTTATCTTTTATTCCTAGTCATGCAATTTCACTTACAAACAAGTTTTTTTAATCCATGATGAATGACTTTAAATTAGATTTAAAACTGGCTTCGCTACCTGCCAGACGTTTCATGTTATTAGGCAAATGATAAAAAATTCTTATTGCTTCGTATTGAACTCCTCTCCGAGCCATTGACAGCCTCAGCAGTGGGTAATAAAGGTCACTTTTCCCTCTAGTGTAGTAGATATGTACATCACTGTTCTTCTCAAATTATGATGGATGATTCATGATGAATTTCATTAGCGAAATTATATATTGTGACGGCACAGTTAAAATACTTAGCTCCTTAAAGAGGTACCTACATGACGTTCGCGTAGGTGAACACCATATACTAACCTTACTGCTCGCTTTTTTGCACTCAATACTTTCTTTCTAAGCGGGGAGTTACCGCAGAAAATTATTCTACACAACAGTATTGAGTGGATGTGTGCAAACCATGTTTGAAGGTTGATACGTTTGTTTCCAGGATTAGCAATTATATGAAGAACAAATGGAGCTCAACATAATTGTTTGAGAAGCCCAGTGATATTCTTCTTCCTGTTCCAGTTTTCATCAGTATACCCCTCAAAAAATTTGGAGCATTCTACACTATTTACTGACTGCTGCTCATGCAGTACAACAGCTGTTGGTATAACTCTGTTTCTTGTACGAAATTTTTCAAAATTTAAGGAGAGTCGATTTTCAGAGAACCACTTAATAATTCTGTGGAAAGTATCATTTACCAACGGTTGTGTTTTTAACTCCCTAATGGGAGTTGTTATAACACTAGTATCATCTGCAAAAAGTATCACTTTTGCTTGTTCAGTGTTAAGTGGAAGGTCATTCACATATACAGGGTGAGTCACTAACTATTGTGGGACCGATGACCGTAGCAGTCTGGTCCCTTTAATCCCCCTAAACCAAACCACTAACTATTGCCACCTAGAATAACTCCGAAAGTATGATAGTAGCTGAAAAGTTTGTGGGACAAATGTTGCATGGAACAGTGGGGGCCATAATATGACGTTGATTTTTTTTTGTTAGGTGGGGTCGCGTCAGAGATATGAAGGTCAACTTTGTTTTTTTAAATGGGGATGCTATACTTTGGTACTTATTTTCTGATAGCGGCTAACGAAACGAATCCAATGATGTGCAACAGTAAGACCTTTGAAGGTCAACGAAGGTCAAAAAGGTGGCATGGACGTCCTTTTACAGAAGGCTTTCGAAGTGATGACCATTGGTATCAATGCAGTGCTGCAATTTTCTTGTCATGGGTTGAGTGTATTCCTTAACACTTCGGCACTTATCGAAGCACATGCTCTGACAATTCTCTCGTATATCGTGCAAATAGTAAATATTCGCCTAATACAACGTATCCATCTAACGTGCCATTTACTTGTAAGCACCATTCGACGGTTTCGCAATACAACACTAATAGGAACGGTAAGACTAGTATTTTCGAATCAAGTGAATATGAAAGATGTATTCCTTCAAAGAACAAATCGATATGCTTCTCATTTATGGAGAATGCTAACGAAATACAGTGAGAGCTAGAGACTTATACGCTGAAAAATATCCTCAGTGTACTCACCCTACACGTCGTACATTTAAATATGTGACTGATAAACTGAGAACAACTGGATTTTAACAAATCGGAAACATATCCGGCAAAGGAAAGTTACTAACGAGGAAACGGAAATTGGTACTTTTGCCACCGCGATTCGAGATCCTTGTGTTAGTTCGCGTCAGACCGCAAGGGAATCTGGTATAAGCCAGAGCAGTGTTGTTCGTGTTCTGCATGGCCATAAATATCATCCTTACCATATGAGTCTCCACCAAAACGTAACTAGTACGGACTGTATGCATCACATTGAATTCTACCGATGGACTCAACTTCAGATTCAAAGGGATGACACATTTATTAATTTGATTTTATTTACTGACAAGGCTATATTTACGAACCATGGAAATGTTAATTTGCATAACATGCATTATTGGACAACTGAAAACCCATGTTGACTGCGGCAAGTTGCACACCAAAAACCGTGGTCGATTAATGTATGGTGTGGGATTCTGCAGGACAGAATTATGGGCCCCTATTTCATCGAAGGAAATCTTAAAAGCAAGAAACACTAGGTCTGTTATTGGAAGAAATACCTTTAGGAACAAGGAACACAAAGTGGTATCAACACGATGGGTGTCCGGCACATTTTTCGTTGATGGCTAGAAATGAGTTACAGAGACAATTCCCAAATCGTTGGATCGTACGCGGAGGAGGTGTGTCGTGGCCGGCTCGTTCGCCAGACTTGACGTCTCTGGATTTTTTCTTGTGGGATTTTGTAAAAGACATTGTTTATAAAGACGTTCCAACTACACCTGAAGATATGCGAGAGAGAATTGTCAGAGCATGTGCTTCGATAAGTGCCAATGTGGTAAGGAATGCTACTCAATCTATGATAAGAAGATTGCAGCACTGCATTGATACCAATGGTCTTCACTTCGAACACCAGCGGTAAATGGACGTTCATGCCACCTTTGTGACCTTCGTTGACCTTCAAATACCTTACTGTTACGCATAATTGGATTCGTCTCGATAGCCACTATCAGAAAATAAGTACCAAACTATAGCATCTCATTTAAAAAAACGAAGTTTACCTAAATACCTCAGAAGCGACCCCACCTAGCAACAAAAGACCATGGCCATATTATGGCCGCCATTGTCCCATGCAACTTTTGTCCCACAAACATTTCAGCTCCTATTATACTTTCGGAGTTATTCTTGGTGGCAATAGTTAGTGACTGACCCTGTATAAGGAATAGGAGGGCACCCAGAATTGAACACTATAGGACACCCTTTGTTATTTTACTCTACCTTCACGACGTTGTCTGAATTATTCAGGACGTTCTCTCGCATTCTGTTTGTCAAGTATGATTCAAAGCAGCTATGTTTTTACGATTGTATTTATTTCAGTGAAAGATGTTGGTGCTATTTCTAAATTGTTTAACGTTTTGTGGAATCTCTTGCTTCTTAAACTGAACGATTTAATCCTATATTTGCTGCTGCGTTTAGAAAGAAAAACACGCTGTATGGAGTGACGAACCACGGTACACAATGCGGCTATCCTATGGCAGGGTGTGGGTATGGCGAATGCCCAGTGAACGTCATCTGCCAGCATGTGTAGCGCCAACAGTAAAATTCTGACGCGGTAGTGTTATGGTGTTATGGTGTGGTCGCGATTTTCATGGAGGGGGCTTGCACCCTTTGTTGTTTTGTGTGGCACTATCACAACACAGCCCTACAGTGATGTTTTAAGCACGTTCTTGCTTCTCACTGTTGAAGAGCAATTCGGGAATGGCGATTGCATCTTTCAACATGATCGAGCACCTTTTGATAATGCATGGCCTGTGGCGGAGTGGCTGCGCGACAATAACATTCCTGTAATGGACTGGCCTGCACAGAGTCCTGACCTGAATCCTACAGAACACCTTTGGGATGTTTTGGAACGCCGACTTCGTACCAGGCCTCACCGAGCGACATCGATACCTCTCCTCAGTGCAGCACTCCGTGAAGAATGGGCTGCCATTCTCCAAGAAACCTTCCAGCACCTGATTGAAGGTATGCCTGCGGGAGTGGAAGCTGTAATCAAGCCTAAGGGTCGCCCAACACCATGTTGAATTCCAGAATTACCGATGGAGGGCGCCACGAACTTCTAAGTAATTTTCAGTCATATCTTACATGCGTACTACGTCCAAACTCTTGATAGAATCACGTAAACCTGCGAACAGTGAGAATGATGTACAGTGGACGTTACATGCGGGGAGTGTGAAAAATTAAGAATTTATGTTCAATGGAAAGCATGCACTTATGTCTGGATGAGTTAAGGCGGCCACTCACGTTAAGTTGCAAATTTGGGTTGGAGTCTTGGTTTGGCAAAAATTTTCACTTCTCTCTACATCTACATCTACATCTACATCCATACTCCGCAAGCCACCTGACGGTGTGTGGCGGAGGTTACCTTGAGTACCTCTATCGGTTCTCCCTTCTATTCCATTCTCGTATTGTTCGTGGAAAGAAGGATTGTCGGTATGCCTCTGTGTGGGCTCTAATCTCTCTGATTTTATCCTCATGGTCTCTTCGCAAGATATACGTAGGAGGGAACAATATACTGCTTGACTCCACGGTGAACATATGTTTTCGAAACTTCAACAAAAGCCCGTACCGAGCTACTGAGCGTCTCTCCTGCAGAGGCTTCCACTGGAGTTTACCCATCATCTCCGTAACGCTTTCGCGATTACTAAATGATCCTGTAACTAAGCGCGCTGCTCTTCGTTGGATCTTCTCTATCTCTTCTATCAACCCTATCTGGTACGGATCCCACACTGCTGAGCAGTATTCAAGCAGTGGGCGAACAAGCGTACTGTAACCTACTTCCTTTGTTATCGGATTGCATTTCCTTAGGATTCTTCCAATAAATCTCAGTCTGGCATCTGCTTTACCAACGATAAACTTTATATGATCATTCCATTTTAAATCACTCCTAATACGTACTCCCAGATAATTTATGGAATTAACTGCTTCCAGTTGCTGACCTGCTATATTGTAGCTAAATGATTAGGGATCTTTCTTTCTATGTATTCGCAGCACATTACACTTGTCTACATTGAGATTCAATTGCCATTCCCTGCAGCATGCGTCAATTCGCTGCAGATCCTCCTGCATTTCAGTACAATTTTCCATTGTTACAACCTCTCGATATACCACAGCATCATCCGCAAAAAGCCTCAGTGAACTTCCGATGTCATTCACAAGGTCATTTATGTATATTGTGAATAGCAACGGTCCTACGACACTCCCCTGCGGCACACCTGAAATCACTTTTACTTCGGAAGACTTCTCTCCATAGAGAATGACATGCTGCGTTCTGTTATCTAGGAACTCTTCAATCCAATCACACAATTGGTCTGATAGTCCATATGCTCTTACTTTGTTCATTAAACGACTGTGGGGAACTGTATCGAACTCCTTGCGGAAGTCAAGAAACACGGCATTTACCTGGGAACCCGTGTCTATGGCCCTCTGAGTCTCGTGGACGAATAGCCTGAGCTGGGTTTCGCACGATCGTCTTTTTCGAAACCCATGCTGATTCCTACAGAGTAGATTTCTAGTCTCCAGAAAAGTCATTATACTCGAACGTAATACGTGTTTCAAAATTCTACACCAAATCGACGTTAGAGATATAGGTCTATAGTTCTGAACATCTGTTCGACGTCGCTTCTTGAAAACGGGGATGACCTGTGCCCTTTTCCAATCTTTTGGAACGCTACGCTCTTCTAGAAACCTACGGTACACCGCTGCAAGAAGGGGGGCAAGTTCCTTCGCGTACTCTGTGTAAAGTCGAACTGGTATCCCATCAGGTCCAGCGGCCTTTCCTCTTTTGAGCGATTTTAATTGTTTCTCTCTCCCTCTGTCGTCTATTTCGATATTTACCATTTTGTCATCTGTGCGACAATCTAAAGAAGGAACTACAGTGCAGTCTTCCTCTGTGAAACAGCTTTGGATAAAGCCATTTAGTATTTCGGCCTTTAGTCTGTCAACCTCTGTTTCAGTACCATTTTGGTCACAGAGTGTCTGGACATTTTGTTTTGATCCACCTACCGCTTTGAAATAAGACCAAAATTTCTTAGGATTTCCTGCCAAGTCAGTACAAAGAACTTTACTTTCGAATTCATTGAACGCCTCTCGCATAGCCTCTCGGTCGTATTTATTCCAGTGCTCGATTGTACCTGAGGACTGAGTTTCTCTTATGTTATATTATATGTGTTTTTATTTCTTAAAATCGTTATAAAAATGTTCAATCATGATAGTTCAGTCAGCTGGTGGTAATATAATAATGAGGCTACTCTACGATGTATCTGCTATAAGCCCTAGCAATTATCACAGTGACTGAGCTGAAAAAGACTCTGCGTCTGTATGAACTATTAAATCACTTTAGAATTAACAAAAAAGATAGGATGGGGGGAAATAAACTATTTTGTAAAAAATTCTATTATTCCACTATGTGTATTTTTACACTGTTCATATACCCTGCAGAAAATACATCAGCCACAATTAGGTCAACTCTTTGTATGACGGCTATGAATTCATCATAGTCTTAGGAATCCCTTTGAAAAAACTGAACAACATTAAACAACCATGAATTTACTATCCAAATCTAGAGTTCTCACACAAGTGTCTGCACAGTAACACCGTTTTTGATGTTTGCAGACTTCTACTTGTTTAGATAACTCCATTTCATTCCCCTCAGAGTATAATTTTTAAGAAGACATAGGGTCTGTTCTATAAAACTCCGAATCATCTGTTAACCAGTGTTTTCTGGTGTGAGAATAGTTCACCATTCGACATGATAATACCATTTTCCTACACTGGAGCAACACTGCCGCAGCAAAAGACGTACTAGAAGAAGTTGGCAAGCAGACACAGGTAAGAATTTCGAAGGAAAAGAAAAATATGTGGTTATACCAATAAAGCGGAACTGGCTGATGTTAGAATGGTTTTTCTAATGGACCAAGTGCCTGGACTACTGAAACAGCTTCGTGTAGACGACTATTAGTTTGGGGACGTGGGTATAAAGCCATATTTTGCTTGGATTTTTAACAGAATGGAGATGTGTGGCTACCTGACGTCGAACCATGACTTCTGTGTTCAAAAAAAGACTACTAGGGAAATGGTAATGTTGTTGTAAACAACGACAAATCTGTTTAATCTGGACGATATTCAATTGCAGAATAAAAGTATATAACAAATGTATATATCAAATCACAGTGCCAGGAATGAGCAAAGGTATTGGTAATCATTATATAATTTGTATTATCGAATTACAAGGTACAGTTTATAACTTTGGAATAGATTCTGCATGTTTGAGTCTATAGAGAAGTGTTTGCATGTTAGTAAACAATATTTTTTTTAAAAAAATATGTTTTTCTGTATGCTGTGCCAATACAGTCATGTGGTGCAAATTATCACTGAGCTTAGAAAGCAGTAGCTGTGTTGTATTTAGCAGCTTTCAGCAATTCGTCTACTGAGTGGCAATAAAAACACGTGAAATTAACTGGTTTGCAAATAAACCTTCCATACAAAAAAGAACGAGAAAATATTATAAATTTCATTCTATCTGCCTATATTTTTTATTACAAACTATTTGGACATGATTCATGTAGCCTCCAACAAAGACGACCTAACTATATAATACAGAGCTGGAGAAACATTTTTTTCAGTCCATGACAATGATCTTTAAAATACTGTCAACTATAAGAGTTATGGAATTAGTACTGGTTCCTACAAACAGTGTTACTCCACGTGTCTTAAGTAAAAGAAGCACTCTGTTGAATACACCTAGACTATTCCACATTAAAGATTTCGACTATAAAACACTTACATAGCACTCCTGCTGTAACTTCATTGTTCTGTAGCAGTAGAAAAATATACATTTTGACACTACTGATATAATGTAAACGTTAAGGAGCACTTACTGAGGAGCTTAGTTTGATCTTTATACCACTCATTGCAGTTAATAGTAAATACATCAAATCTTTTTCTTTAAGGCAGGACGCTTTTACGCATCTCTCATACTATATTACTAATGTGGAGTTATATCTCATATACAAATGTAATACATGGAAATACATTAAAATGTGTGATTAGAATTTAAACATGTGTTGTAACTTTTTAAAAACGAGATTAACTTTATTACTCTTATTTATGCAAACATATAAATACAAGGTAAATCTTCTTTAATTACAGCAATTCGTCATATGACAATATTTAATAAATAATTGTCTTTTGTACATGTTGACATCTGCCTATGCAGTCATCCGATTCAATGTCCACATGAACTTTATGTTGCTTTGTAGATTCCACCACATAACTGAATGCTTTTCTTACATTGCTGGTTATCTGGCATATTCCATATATGGCAAAACGCACAGCATTTTACACAATTTCTATATCTGAAACACTTTGCTTTTTGAAAACATATACTCTGTATAGTCCCATGATCCAATGGTTTCCATGCTGTACTACGGAACACTGTCTCAACTGTGTTGGTAACACAACGGCTGCTGGTGTCGACGCCTCTGCTGCAGGAAATGTTGATGTCCAACATGGTGAGTTCACTTTCTAAGTGTAGCAAATTTTTCACACAAGCACCTCCACTCTGACTGAAACGAACATGTCTACATTGTTGTCCACTCTCTACTTCAATATCGTTGGCAAACTCGACGTCTGGCGGAATTCCAACATTGATGTGTTTCGATCTGCAAGCAGTCAAATAAAATATACTGGTGAACAGCAACATCGCTTTAACAGATAAATGGTTGGGTAAATTGGTGGGTTTGTACATACAAGACACCTCCCGACATTGGTTGCTACATACCAATCACGATAGCTCACAGTGGTCTGGAGTGGTAGGGAGGGATACCAAGTTGAAATCAACTATTCCAGGGTGGATAAGCTGGCGCTTACTCAAATCTGTTGGTCGAAGGTGATGGGATTTGGCTGTCACATTGGAACCAGTCAGTCCAGGGTAGAAAAGTTGGATGGAGTGGTGGGGTAGGCTACTATTTTAAATTTCCGGTATGCAGGCCCTGTTGCAAGGATGAGAAGAAGGTCATAGGCTAAGAATTAAATTGAAAGTAGGTCATAAACTTCTTTTATACGCAAGGCAAATCATGAGACGGGGCCAGTTCTATGTAAACAGTGAAGTGGGTGCGGTTTATTTCGATTCTTGTAAGGAACGGGTGTTATACAATATACGTACTTTTAAATGTGGTACATGGTCCAAATAGGGATTTGCAGATCCAGAACTCCAAACAGCATGTCTTCTGTAATGGCGGCACTGTCCGGAGGCACTTTGTCAGCGAGTTAGTGATTCCTGTATGGGATTAAAAGCATCAAAACGTAGCAAAAAGTTGGGAGTTTACAGTATCTTTTGCTTTACTGCACAAGGAAGTAATATAGCAGCCACACTTCAATACATAAACACAGGCAGGTGTTTTGGAATGGAGAGTCAGGACACATGAACAAATCATAAATACAAATATGCTGATTATCTTAATGAGCAACTATTATTACAGTTCTCTGATTGTGAATGAATTGTGTTACATCACTGATTTAGTTATAGCTGACTTGCATGTAGAAATAAAGAGATTAAGTGGATAATGTTGTAAGCTCCATGAGGCTTGGTGTGAATATATTAGGCTGATATAACCCATTCGCAAAAAAATATAACAGAAAATCTGTATTTCTTGCGAAACGCTATTTGGTAACTTTCAAGAAATTGTTTTCAACAAAGACTGTGATACCATCTTACATCTGACGTAGCAATCATAAGACCGATTTAGACACACACTGAGGCATACAGAGAATCATTTTTCCCCGTATCAGAATGTCAGAGAAAATTGATAATATTTTTATGCTGGACCCTCCCTCATGCATTGTTCAGCGGGTTGCAGAGTATGTTTAGATGTACATGTAGGCTTGGACTGAGCCAATCTTGCTATGAGGACATCTCAATACTTAAACTGAGCATTTCAGTATATGGGTGGTGCAACTTGGGATGTTGATACCGTTCCAATAAAACATGCCTGTGATTTATTTGCACGATCAGGATAGTTATACAGAATAAAAATTACAAAATAACGTAGGCAGCACATCACATTTAGACTTTTACCATTTATTAGCTTATTTTACAGATTGTTTCTTCGAAAAATTGCCTCCAAAAGTCAGGTACGTCTTATATTCGCAATTAAGATGTAGATATAAAATTCCCACCAATCTAAAAACTGGCCATACATTCAATACCACGGTAAACCTATCTCTGTCTGGCAACACTGGATTCCCCTGGCAGCAGCAGTGCACCGATGCGACGAACATGGGTTGTGGGGATTCACAAGCTAGCTAACATTGTCTCCCTCCACGATCACAAACCCAGAACACTGTCTAGCCTATGATACGTAATTGCAGTCTACGGTGTCAGTGAACCTGAACTAAAAGTGATTCGCCTTATCAGTAACAGTACAATATTATTGTTAAAAGCTAGTTTCGTAATGGAAAAAAGTAAAAGGCATTCATATTATGCGAGCTGTAAATTGAAAGTAATGGCATATGCAGAAGAACATGGAAACAGAGCAGTTGAGCGGCATTTTGACCCTCCACCAACAAAAAAAACCATTCGCGATTGATGGGCTAGTAAAGAAGAAGAGAAAAAAAATGAGGAAGACTAAAAAAGCAAATAGAGGAATAACGCAAAACTTGCAAAAAGATGACGTACTGAAATGGATTCGTCTACATCTTCAGAATAGCATTGGAATTAATACAAAAATGTTCCAAATAAACGCTCGTAAGCTAGCGCTACAGTGGAAATTAATAGACTTTAATGGTGGGATTAGTTGGCGTTACAGGTCTATGAAGCGTCACAGACTTAGCATGCGAATCAAAACCGAAATATCTCAGAAAATTCCAGAACAGTGTATAGAGAAAACATTATCTTTCCATCGCTTTGTTACTCAACACCGAAAGAAAACCAGTGTGGGACTAAGCCAAATAGCGAATATGGACGAAACTCCTCTGACATTTGATGTTCCGAGTAATAGAACTGTTGGTGCTACAACTGTAGCTATAAAAACAAGTGGACATGAAAAAATTCACTACATTGCTAACTTTTCATGTTGTGCTGACGGTACCAAACCAAATCCAATGTTCATTTTCAAGCGCAAAACAATACCAAAACCGACAGGTATCGTTGTTCACGTACATGACAAGGGTTAGATGGACATGGCTGGTATGAAATTTTGGATTAACTGAGTGTGAGAGAGAAGGTAAAGTGCTTTTATTGAAAAATACACTCCTGGAAATTGAAATAAGAACACCGTGAATTCATTGTCCCAGGAAGGGGAAACTTTATTGACACATTCCTGGGGTCAGATACATCACATGATCACACTGACAGAACCACAGGCACATAGACACAGGCAACAGAGCATGCACAATGTCGGCACTAGTACAGTGTATATCCACCTTTCGCAGCAATGCAGGCTGCTATTCTCCCATGGAGACGATCGTAGAGATGCTGGATGTAGTCCTGTGGATCGGCTTGCCATGCCATTTCCACCTGGCGCCTCAGTTGGACCAGCGTTCGTGCTGGACGTGCAGACCGCGTGAGACGACGCTTCATCCAGTCCCAAACATGCTCAATGGGGGACAGATCCGGAGATCTTGCTGGCCAGGGTAGTTGACTTACACCTTCTAGAGCACGTTGGGTGGCACGGGATACATGCGGACGTGCATTGTCCTGTTGGAACAGCAAGTTCCCTTGCCGGTCTAGGAATGGTAGAACGATGGGTTCGATGACGGTTTGGATGTACCGTGCACTATTCAGTGTCCCCTCGACGATCACCAGTGGTGTACGGCCAGTGTAGGAGATCACTCCCCACACCATGATGCCGGGTGTTGGCCCTGTGTGCCTCGGTCGTATGCAGTCCTGATTGTGACGCTCACCTGCACGGCGCCAAACACGCATACGACCATCATTGGCACCAAGGCAGAAGCGACTCATCGCTGAAGACGACACGTCTCCATTCGTCCCTCCATTCACGCCTGTCGCGACACCACTGGAGGCGGGCTGCACGATGTTGGGGCGTGAGCGGAAGACGGCCTAACGGTGTGCGGGACCGTAGCCCAGCTTCATGGAGACGGTTGCGAATGGTCCTCGCCGATACCCCAGGAGCAACAGTGTCCCTAATTTGCTGGGAAGTGGCGGTGCGGTCCCCTACGGCACTGCGTAAGATCCTACGGTCTTGGTGTGCATCCGTGCGTCGCTGCGGTCCGGTCCCAGGTCGACGGGCACGTGCACCTTCCGCCGACCACTGGCGACAACATCGATGTACTGTGGAGACCTCACGCCCCACGTGTTGAGCAATTCGGCGGTACGTCCACCCGGCCTCCCGCATGCCCACTATACGCCCTCGCCCAAAGTCCGTCAACTGCACATACGGTTCACGTCCACGCTGTCGCGGCATGCTACCAGTGTTAAAGACTGCGATGGAGCTCCGTATGCCACGGCAAACTGGCTGACACTGACGGCGGCGGTGCACAAATGCTGCGCAGCTAGCGCCATTCGACGGCCAACACAGCGGTTCCTGGTGTGTCCGCTGTGCCGTGCGTGTGATCATTGCTTGTACAGCCCTCTCGCAGTGTCCGGAGCAAGTATGGTGGGTCTGACACACCGGTGTCAATGTGTTCTTTTTTCCATTTCCAGGAGTGTAGTTCTCTTCTTGTGCTATATCAGTTTAGTTGTCATTTTAAGAATTCTCTGGAAGAGAAATTGGGACAGGGAAATAGAGAACTTAATGTTATACTGGCAGGGCTTACTTTACAGTTGCAGCCTCTTAATATCTCCATAAATAAACTATTGAAAGTGTATATGAGAGAGGAATCGAGCAAATGGGTGATGGATGAAGCCCAACATGAATTCATGCTGAAGGCTGCTTTAAAACGACCTACAATCAAACAAGTGTATCAATGGATGAAACAGCCGTAGTCCAGAGTGAGAGAAGATTGTTAAATCTGTCAAGAGGTGCGGCGTAAGTAACTCTCTCGATGGCAGTGAAGACCATTCTGTATATGAAGAGGACAACGATGATGACGAAGAGAAAGAATAAGAAGAAAGTTCAGATGCTGCTTTCCAATTGTCTTGAAGGTCAGATCGGATTTACAAACTAAGCTTTTTTTTTTAGTCTAGCTTTTCAATCTAATAACAAATGGCTCTGAGCACTATGCGACTTAACTTCTGAGGTCATCAGTCGCCTAGAACTTGGAACTAATTAAACCTCACTAACCTAAGGACATCACACACATCCATGCCCGAGGCAGGATTCGAACCTGCGACCGTAGCGGTCGCTCGGCTCCAGACTGTAGCGCCTAGAACCGCACGGCCACTCCGGCCGGCAATCTAATAACAAAAATGGTAACAATGTTAATTCTTTAAAAAAATTGCTTCGAAATTAAAGGGCGTCTTATAGTCCGTAGCGTTTTATAGTCCGTAAAATACGTTAGAACACAGTGACGAAAGCATATACAGAACTGATGTCACAAAAACTGATCCAGTACTATCCAACACTATCTGTCATGGCTTCAACCATGTGCATTATACCGTATTAACGGACAATAACGAAATTTTAATACATATTCTGTGAACTGTCTATTTTTATAAGTTACAATTAAAATTTTACAAATGTATTCGGCTTAACGATGAACAAAGATTGATTCTGATTCTGATTTCCAAATAGAGAAAAGGTTTCGCGGATATAAAAAGATTATCTCCCGCAAACATTCAGCTTCTACTGAGTGAACAACACATTACGCATTGTGTAAAATGTTAAGATCTTATAAATTGAGTCGATTCAAATATTACTATCATATTTTCGGTAATATTACAGTAGATGCTTCCAATGTAACTACTGCTTTCAGCCTGAAAACTTCGAGGATTCAAAATGTTTGCAGCTGCTTACACTCCAGATATCGTTACGATCTCTAACATAAATACTTTTGATAATTACATAATTGCATCAGGTAATTATACTGCAAATAATAGTTTTGACTATAGGGCATCAAGTTATAAAAATGATAATTAATGGTAGTGTATGTATACAACTGTTGGGCAGAACATTCAATTCCCGGGTGTGCATATAAATTTTTAAAGTTATTACGTGTACGGATGGCAGAGAATCACAGCTGGCTTACACCATATGTCACAACGAGTATATGGGACACGCGGAGATTGCAATGATGCAGAATCAACAGCACAGCTCGTAATGCATTTCCACATCGAGCCGAGCCGTAATCGAAAAGCGCAAATGGCGCTGTGTGACAGCACCTAATGCATCATTCTGCGAGCATTGCGCTATGGAGCCATAATATGTAACCACTGAGATCACTCGCTCCACGGCGTCCGAGCACTGACGGAAAGTGCAAAGAAAAGAGAACCTGACAATAATTGAGACACTACTGGAAGGCCAAGTTCACTTACATCTCCAGATAATGAAAGCCGGCCGTTGCGACGTTACGTCCAGCTTAAATACGACCATTTCTGGAGACTCTGTCTCAGTGTCTGGCATTCCAAAGGAATCTAGCTAGTTACAAGGTAAATTGGCTGGCGAATTGTGATGTGTTACCTGATGCCGAGAAAAGGCGTCGCCTATGAGGCCGCACCGAGCGAGGTGGCGCAGTGGTTAGCACACTGGAATCGCATTCGGGAGGACGACGGTTCAATCCCGTCTCCAGCCATCCTGATTTAGGTTTTCCGTGATTTCCCTAAATCGTTTCAGGCAAATGCCGGGATGGTTCCTTTTGTGGCGGCGTTCGTAGCGACAAACAATTCGCTGTAGAAACGGCTTACGAAGTCACCGCCACACTTTTAATAGCGGGCCGACCGGTCCGCTGGAACAGTGAACAGAAAGATGAAAACCCAAACACTCTGATTAAATAAAAGTCGGTACTTATCTTTATTAACGAAGATACAGAAATACAGTAGTGAACTCCGTGTCTACAGAAATCTGTCTAGTTCGAGTCGGAGCGGCTAGGTCAGCGTCGGCTGACGACAATCAACAACTCTGCTGCGATGAACACACAACTGACTAGCAAGTACACAATTCGGTGGTGAGTATACAACTGAGCGGCGAATACAGAACTGTCCTAGCGCTCGCGACTCCAGCGCTCAAGAAACCAGAAGCCAGCGGTGGCGCGCGCAGACTTGCGGCGATTTCCTGTCTCGCTGGCGCTGCTTATGCGGACGGCGTCCGGACTTTGATGCTGCCAACCTTTTGGCAGCGGGCTCGGGTGGCATTACTGGCTAGGATATAACACTCATCCCCCCCAAATCGCCGCACCGTCGTTGAATAATGACGTGGCGAGCGTCGACGGCGGGGGAGGGGTCTGGCCGCAGGCGTAGCAGAAGAGACCGGGGCGGAGACTGTTGTCGGTGGCAGTCCCCGGTCCGCACCCCAGCATTGGCTGCGCGGGGCCTCGGGAAACACCGACTGAAAACCGAGGTCAGGGTGCACGCCTGTGACCACGGGCGCAGCTTCTGGTACTGGACGCGACGGGGCGTCGGGACCCACGAAGAGAGGCAGCGTCTCCTGACGCTGCGTCGACGGCTACTGAGTGGGCGCCGGACAAGGCGCTGCGGTGTCAGACTCCTTGGGGGTGCCCAAGGAAAGCGGCTGCAGGACAGGCTGCACAGCCACCGCTTGGGAAGGCGGCCCGGCTGAGGGGTCGACGTCCATCAGCTCCGAAGGCGGTGGCGACTGAAGAGGGACCGCAGGCGCCGGAGGGACCACCTGGGGCGCTCCCGGATGAAGCTGCGCGGGAGGCATCAACGGGACGGGCTGTCAGCGTGGTAGCGGCGACGGCTGCTGCTGCTGCTGCTGCCCTGGGGGCGGCAGCGAAGTCGGAAGGCGCGGCTGGAACCCGCCGCGGACCAAATCTGTGGACAAAGAACGAGCGGCAGAATCCGGGCGGCCAGCGCGGCGCAACTGGTTCTGATGCCTCCTGTGCACCCCAGTAGCACCTTGAACAGTATACAAACCGCGACCCTGGACACTTATCACGGTACCACGTTCCCAACGACGGCGACCGTGATAAACTCTGAAAAAAATGGCGTCGTTGCGCTGAAAACGCGTGCGATGCTCAGAAGCGGCGGGTCGATCCGGGGGGTGCAACAACCGTAGTAGGGTGCGATGACGACGGCCGTGGAGAAGCTCCGCAGGCGAAGGGCCGTCGCGTGGCGTGGTCCGGTACGACGACAGGAACGTGATGAGGGCCTGCTGACGAGAGTGCGTAGCACGAAGGCGGTCCATATGATCCTTGAATGTGCGTACAAAACGTTCCGCTGCACCATTCGATTGAGGGTGGAACGGCGGAGTAAGAACATGGCGAATGCCATTGGCAGAACAAAAACTTTCAAATTCAGCAGAGGTAAATTGTGGACCATTGTCAGACACTAAAACTTCTGGAAGACCCTCAATACAAAAAATTGAAGTCAACGCCAGTATAGTTTGTGCAGACGTTGTAGACTGCATGGGCACAACAAACGGAAAATTACTAAATGCATCTATCACGATAAGCCAACGAGAATTCCAATATGGACCAGCGAAATCAATATGTACTCGCTGCCAGGGACCGGCAGGGCGTGCCCACTCAAAATAGCGTTGAGGCGGAGCAGCTTGGTGTTCGGCACACGTCGAACAATCTGTAGACATCTGCGTAATCTGCTTATCAATGCCGATCCATGTACAATGACGGCGGGCAAGCTGCTTGGTGGGGACCACTCCCCAATGACCTTGATGCAACAAGTCGAGGACCTTGGATTGGAGCACTTGGGGAACCACTACACGAAGCTGGTCATTCTCGGTGCGTAACAGCAAAACTCCGTGCGAAACAGACAACAGATGACGTTGCGGATAATAGCGACGAACCACAGGATCCGATATGTCCTTTGCCTTGGACGGCCAACCACGTTGAACAAAACGTAATAGTAAACTCAGATGAGGATCCGTAGCTGTCTCACGTGCCACCTGACGATAATCAATCGGAAAATCCCGGAGGGATTGATGCTCATCGGCGTCAATCTGATGGCAAGAGTCTTCAGAGGAATCGAAGTCATCATCCGCAGCAATCGGCAATCTAGAAAGCGCGTCAGCGTTGGCATGCTGAGCTGTAGGGCGATACAGTATCTCATACTGGTATTGTGATAACAAAAGAGCCCAACGTTGTAGTCTCTGAGCTGTCCGCTGAGGAACTGGTTTAGACGGATGAAACAGTGACGTCAGGGGCTTGTGATCTGTTACTAAATAGAATGGTCTACCATAGAAGTAGTGATGGAATTTTGTGACACCGAACAAAATAGCCAATGCTTCCTTGTCCAATTGGCTATAATTACTCTGAGCTTTGTTTAGCAATTTAGATGCGAACGCAATAGGACGTTCGGTTTTACCGACTCGGTGAGACAACACAGCACCGAGGCCGAGAGAAGAGGCATCACAAGCTAACAGCAGAGGCTTGTTAGGGTCGTAATGGACCAGACAACGATCATTCAATAAAGCCTCTTTAAGCTGCTGAAAGGCTGATTGGCAATCAGCTGACCACACAAACGGAACATTCTTACGGCGGAGACGATGCAACGGTGCAGCAATCTGTGATGCATTAGGTATAAACCTAATATAATACGTCAATTTGCCAAAAACTGCTTGCAATTCATGCAGATTGCGAGGGGCGGGCAAATCACGAATAGCTGCTAAATGTGACTGGGAGGGATGAATGCCTTGAGCATTAATGACATGTCCAGGATACTCCATCTTCGTAAGGAAAAATGAACATTTATCGATGTTGCAACGTAGGCCTGCCTGAGACAACACTTTAAACAAACACTCCAAATTACGGAAATGTTCAGCAGGCGTCCGACCGGACACAACAATATCGTCTAAATAGTTGCAACACGATGGCACATTAGCCAGAAGTTGACAAAAAACGCTGAAAAACAGCTGGAGCTGACGCACAACCAAAAGGCAAACGCAGAAAACGGAACAACCCCAACGACGTGTTTATGACAAAATACTGTTGTGATTGCTCGTCGAGGGGCAATTGCAAATATGCTTCACGGAGATCAATTTTGGAAAAGAAACGAGCTTCCCCTAACTTGTCCATCAGCTCGTCCGGTCTAGGCAAAGGAAAAGAATCAATGACAGTCTGAGGATTAACTGTCGACTTAAAATCAGCACACAAACGTAACTTGCCAGACGGTTTCTTTATAATAACTAAGGGAGAAGCCCACTGGCTCGCTGAAACGGGTTGAATAACACCGTTGTTTTGCCAACGACGAAGTTCATCCGCTACAGGTGCCCGGAGGGCGTGAGGCACTGGACGAGCACGAAAAAATCGAGGCTGAGCATTATCTTTTGACGTAATATGAGCGGCAAAGTTCGCAGCACAACCTAGTTCGTCTTTAAATATGTCACTGTATTGTTTACACAAATCGGTTATGCTGTCTTGAGGAACAACAACAGAAGAAATTTGCAACACATTGTCTTGGATAGACAAGCCAAACAAGTCAAAACAGTCTAATCCGAAAATGTTTACCCTGTCTGTAGCGCGGAGCACTGTGAATGAAACTGTTTTTGTATTGCCACGGAATGTGGCTGGCACGCTACATACACCTAAACAGGAATTTGTTCTCCACTATAAGTAGCCAAAGAATGTTTTGCCGCTGAAAGTTTAGGGCGGCCGATAGCCGCATACGTAGCATTATTTATGAGAGTCACAGACGCACCAGTGTCTAATTGAAATTTGAAGGTCTTATGCTGGATGCGTAGCTTCACAAATAGTTTATTACACTGTCTCTGGATCGGTGCAGTGGAGGCGGAAGACACAAAATCAGCGCGTTTAGCGCGCGTTCGCTGCTTACGACAACTCGTGGGTTGGGCGGGTGGAACAACAACTCCCGCTTCACTTGCAGTCTGTACATTACTTTTTACAGCGTTTGAATTACGCTTGGGTCTCATAGCAGAGGGCTGGGTGGGTGGCTTATTGCGAACAAGTTTATTACCCACACGAACCGTGGAAGAGTCTTTAAACGCGACCTTCTGGGCGGGCTGGCTTTGAAGAACATGAATATCCATGGGCTGGGCAGCACTAGAATTGTTCTTGCGTTTACGCAAACAAACAGTCTGGATGTGTCCTTTCCTTTGACAAAAGTGACAAACCGCGTTTCTTAACGGGCAACGTTCACGAGGATGAGCAAGAACACACTTAAGGCAAGACTTAACTCTATCATTTTGCACACGCGGCTGACGAATGTGTTTAACATGACGCGGCCGGCTAGTGTTTACAGTCTGACTCTGCCGGTGGGGCCGCGGGCGTGACATAACTTGCTTAGCACAGGCAATTTGAGAAATACATGGCTGATCTAACTCACACTCAGCATAGTCAAAAGTATCTTGGGCTTCAATGATGTTCATCACAGTCTCTAATGACGGGTCAGGCAACTTTAAGATAGCAGCACGAATACGAGAATCTGCAATGTTCTGAGTAATAGCGTCTCGTAACATGACATCACTGTAGGAAGCTCCACACACACAATTAAATCGGCACTGACGGGTGAGGCCCCGTAAATCTGTTAACCACTGTTTATTAGATTGATGTGGCAGTTTCTTTAATCTGAAGAACTTGAATCTGGCTGCTGCCACATGAACTCGCGACTCGAAATACTCAGCAAACTTGTTAACAACATCGTCATAGTCTAAAGCTTCTGGCTGGGATTCCGGGAACAACTTACAAAGTAGTCGATAGACTTCCACGCCTGCAGTGGAAATTAAATAAAGCTGCCGCTCAGTACCTGTGATTTTGTAGACTGTCATGTGCGCCTGCAACTGCACAAAATATTATCGCCATTCTTCTCTTGATGCATCAAAAGCACGGAAAGGTGGTGCTGCCTGTGCTTGTTCCTTTTGTGTTGGAGGATTAGCCGCTTGTTTGGCGATTGCTTCCACCAGACGTTGTATTTGCTGACTCTGTAACAAGATCAACTGTTGGAAGTCGGCAGACATAGTGAACACAAATTAAACCAGCCCCCAAAAGTTTTATCGCTATAATTAGTATAACCAGAAACAAGTTGAACCAGCCCTGCACACGAGTTCGGAAGTCCTCGTCGCCAGTTTTGTGGCGGCGTTCGTAGCGACAAACAATTCGCTGTAGATACGGCTTACGAAGTCACCGCCACACTTTTAATAGCGGGCCGACCGGTCCGCTGGAGCAGTGAACAGAAAGATGAAAACCCAAACACTCTGATTAAATAAAAGTCGGTACTTATCTTTATTAACGAAGATACAGAAATACAGTAGTGAACTCCGTGTCTACAGAAATCTGTCTAGTTCGAGTCGGAGCGGCTAGGTCAGCGTCGGCTGACGACAAACAACAACTCTGCTGCGATGAACACACAACTGACTAGCAAGTACACAATTCGGTGGCGAGTATACAACTGAGCGGCGAATACAGAACTGTCCTAGCGCTCGCGACTCCAGCGCTTAAGAAACCAGAAGCCAGCGGTGGCGCGCGCAGACTTGCGGCGATTTCCTGTCTCGCTGGCGCTGCTTATGCGGACGGCGTCCGGACTTTGATGCTGCCAACCTTTTGGCAGCGGGATCGGGTGGCATTACTGGCTAGGATATAACAGTTCCTTTGAAAGGGCACGGCCGATTTCGTTCCCAATTCTTCCGTAACCCGAGCTTGCGCTCCGTCTCTAATGACCTCGTTGTCGACAGGACGTTAAACACTAACCACCACCACCACTATGAGGCCGCAAACAACAGGTTGTAGTGGGACTCAGCTGCTGCTATTTGGTGACTGCCATTTTTGTGGACGAGCCTGTGCCTTCCCATTGTGAATGGCTGTACCACGTGACTGCAAAGTACCACCTTAGACCTGTTGGACGAGGCATCTGAGTACTTCCACCCTGGCTGTACATAGCACCGCCTACCTGGCTTGTGCTGCTGATTTTTGTACTTGGGCTTCTGCACGATATGCTGTTGGCATCCGCTTATGCACACGTCCATCTTCGAGAATGCTGGAGTGGGCTGCAGTAGCTGCCAGTGGGCTGATACAGGCTTGCGCCCACAGACTCCTGTCCCATCCACCTGCATGACACCACCGCTGTGTCCTGACCCACGCAGCAGCTACTGTCAACGAAGTACCGTGTCTGCATCCACTGTTGCATGCGGGTGTGCGAATCAGCATGTACTCCACTGCACCTCAGAGGACAATCCATACTGCAAGTTACAAGTAATAAATATGATTTCAGACAATGCTTCTTTGCTGATGCCTAAGGGCATATGACAGCCATTCACATCAGCTCCTGAGCTCTGCCTCCTGCACCAGTAGCATCGCCACCTCAGCTTCTCAGCTTCCACACCCACTAAAAATTCTGACCTGAAGGGTGATCACTACATAGCGATCAATGTGGGTTTCGTAATTTACGATTAACACAGAATCGATGAAATCAGAATGTGTTGACCCATTCTGCTACACCCCCTCCAGAGTACCACACAAAAAATGTATGTGTGATACTTTGCCAGGCCATGCATGGGGCAGAACTGAGATATTTTTTACAGAAATACAAAGTTCAGGTGTTTTTGCGTGTGTGATGAACTAGGTCATAGTGATATAAGTAACCTTACAATCAAATTATACACATTAAAAACAGAAATAAGAATGGCATATTAAAATGAAGTTTCAAAAAAAAAAAAAAAAAAAAAAGGACTTTTAGTTTTACATTACAAACAAATTTATACAAATACGAAAACTGCAGCCAGTAAAGAATAATAATGAAACTACACAATGAAAAATTAATCCACTCTAGCGACACGTTGTGAGTGAAGCCACTATGGTTTAGAGGTGGTAGGCTGGCGGGTTGTGGTGGCAGGGGTGCTGAGCAGGGGTGCCTAGGAAAACTCCGTTGCAAGATATAACACCTTTTATTTAGTCTTCGGCTACAAAGTTCAAGTGCTGCAACACCCCTGGGTACAATCTCTGCAGGTGCATGGTCTACCAGCAGTGCCATTGGCGTTGGATGGTCGCAGCAGCGGGATGGCCGTTTGTCGTCTACACCCTGTGCCTCACTTAGCAGTACATGTCTCTCAGTAAGAACTGCCAGGAACGCGAACGTCCACTAAATTCCCGTAGGCGTCCACTGCTACCGGATTAGAAGCTGGCCTTGGTGCGGGTAGATGGTGGCAGTGCCTCCCTGGTTGCGAACTGCTACCCTCCAAGACAGGACAGTTGCTACTGTGGATCCTGGGGACGGCTCATCTGTCGTGTCGTTCTAAGTCCGCAGGTGTTGACTTAGAATCATGAACTGCTCTGGTGGAGATGGCTGCCCAGACAGACGTCGGCTGCTGGCTAGCCCATAAAGTGATGGACCCGATGTGGTGGAGGCTTCAGACACGGCTGCAATGCACTGCTTCTGACCCACTAACGACAAGAAATAGCGATGGCGTTACATACGTTCCACCTCAGAAAAGATTGAGGCTATGGATCTGAACCCGTTACAGGGCTGCAATAGGAATCTTCACATAAATAGTTACGTCATAAATTATATACAATTTTCCATGTTCCGCCCGCTGCTGTGACCGAGCGGTTCTAGGCGCTTCAGTCCGGAACCGCGCTGCTGCTACGGTCGCAGGTTCGAATCCCGCCTCGGACATGGATGTGTGTGATGTCCTTAGGTTAGTTTGGTTTAAGTAGTTGTAAGTCTAGGGGACTGATGACCTCAGATGTTATGTTCCATAGTGCTTAGAGCCATTTGAACCATTTTTTCCATTTACCTTAGGGAACAAAGTTCAGAAACTTCACATTCCTGCACATGAGCCCATCGGCTCATCCATCCGTCCGTACACTTCTACATAAAACCTCCGTTCTCGTTTGAGCCAACTCATAAGCACCAACCCTACCAAAACAATAAACAATCACACTGACAGAAAAAAATCTCAATAGCAAAAAATAATTAATGTAGAGTAATGAAATTTCAGTAATAAACTTGTACAGGTAACATATTTAAGTAATGAACATTGCAAACTCACAGATTAATGTAAGCGCAAGAAACGCCATTGCAAATGAGAAATGCTGGTACATTAACAACCGTTGTAACCGCCAGACTGTTGAATGCAAGCATGCAAACGCGCATGAACTGTGTCGTACAGGTTGCAGACGTCAGTTTGTAGGATAGAGTTCCATGCCTGTTGCACTAAGGCGGTCCATAAAGGGACGATTAATGCTGGTTGTGGATGAGGCTGGAGTCATCGTCAAAGGATGTCCCGTACACGCACAACTGGAGACAGATCTGATGATCGAGTAGGACAAGGCAACAAGCCGAAGCTCTGTAGAGCATACTGGGTCACAAAAGCAGTATCTACGCTAGCGTTATCCTGTTGATAAGCACCCCCTGGATTTATGTTCACGAATGGCAACACAACATGTCGAATCACAAGACTGACGCACAAATTTGCAGCCAGGTTGCGTGGTAGAACCACGAGAGTGCTCGTATTGTCATACGAAATCTCACTCCAGGTACAGGCCCAGTGAGTCTAGTCCGCAGACTTACTGGTTGCAGGCGCTCACCTGGCTTCCTTCTGACCAACACAGGGCCATCACTTGCACAGAGGCAGAACCGGCTTTCATCAGAAAACACAACAGGCAACCACTCCGGCCGCCAATGAGCTCTCCTTTGGCACCACTGAAGCCGCAAACGGTGGGGGCTACAGGGCGTCTGTCTCGAAGCTGTCCTTGAAGTAAATGATTTGTAATAGTTCGCTGAATCACAGTGATGACAGCTGCTGCTCGAATAGTTGCTGTAGACGTAGCACAATTCGCAGCACCCATAGGTCGAACACGACAGTCTTCCCTCTCGGTAATGCCACGTGGCCGTCTGGAGCCCGGTCTTGTTGCGATCATACCTTTCCGTGACCACCGCTGCCAGTAACCATATACAGTGGCTACATTCCTGCCTAGACTTTCTGCAATGTCGTGGAAGGAATATCTACCTGCTCGCATCCCTATTACATGACCTCTTTCAAATTCTGTGAGCCGTTTATAATGACATCTTAGTCGTCTTAAAGGCATTCTTGACTAACATCAGCTCACTACATCTAATTCCAAAGGTAACTAAAGCTTCCGTTCGTTACAGCGCGTATTTAAGGCAAACCTGATTTGCATTCTCATGGAGGCGCTGTTCGCCCCCGGTAGCTGAATGTTCAGAGCGACAGACTGTCAATCCTAAGGACCCGCGTTCGATTCCCGGCTGCGTCGGAGATTTTCTCCGCTCAGGGTCTAGCTGTTGTGTTTGTCCTAATCATCATCATTTCGTCACCATCGACGCGCAAGTCGCCGAAGTGGCGTCAAATCGAAAGACTTGCACCCAGCGAACGGTCTACCCGATGAGAGGCCCTAGTCACACGACATTTACATATATTTATGGAGGCGGTACGAGTGCCAGTCTTAAGCGACTGGAGCGAAATTGGAATAGACATAATCTTTTAGATGTAGAAATACGCCCACTAACTTTCGTTTATCTAGCACAACTCCTTGGTGTTGGGAATTTTTTTCCCTGGTGGTGTGTTTACACGAATATCCACCCATCATACCCTTATGGTGTCTTGTACTGTAAGCAACAATGCTAATTCTAGGACCACTCTGGGTTTCTTGTCTTCTGAGTCACAAATAATTATGTACTACAATACAACTCTCTTTTTAATACATCCACTTTCTTGCAACTTCTTACCTTCTCATGTACGAATGGTTAACCAGTCCAACGGTATGTGAATCGCATTGACGAGCGGTTCTCCGCATAAGGTAGATGATGGCTGCGCAAAGCAGAGTCAACGCCATCATGGTGGCTGCGGCTCTTACGTCTGTGGTCATGACCGTGTGCTGCTGCTTCTCCCAGTATTGCTGTACATGTGAAAGAATTTGTTCTACTGAAACACTTTCCTCTTGCGTGTCTATTAGCCCGTTTAAGGCTAGAATTAACTTAGAATTCAACGTTTCATTCAGGTAGGTCAGATTTCTCACTGGAAGAATTCCTAGTGGCCTATCTGGCCAGCACAAGTGCGGCTGCGTAATGTTCAACTTCGTTTCCCCCGTAACAGAGGCTAAGAGGTTACAGATCTGCCATGTTATGTCACAGTTGGTATCGTTAATAATCATTCTATGCAGTTCCAAATGTTAACTTCCGCAAGCCTACCACGGGCGTAGCAATTCGCTACTGCAACTTCAGTAATGTTTTCAGAATAAACTCAGTCCAGACTCGCTTGCTGGAAATAGGGTTGCAGTTTCAGAACGTCGCGTGGACAGTGGTGGCCTTCTGTTTTACCTAAGCGAAATTGCATGTCGCATATGAGTGTACGTATATGCACCACCTGGATCAAGTACACGATACCCTCTCCCTATGACAATGATCGAGTTCTGTTGGTGACATCACAGCGTGACTACCACCATCTTTTGTGATCAGTAGTATCTTCTATCTCCTTACTTGGACAAACTTCCCCAACGTTCCCCACTTTAACAGCCATGAGTTCCAGTTCCGGCTGCAATTCTTTCAGTACTTTCTGGAGGCCAATCAAGAACTGATCTGGTATTAAAAGAACTGAACTCAGCTGCCCATGTGCTGCATATAAGACTGCTTCCTGCTAAACCGCGTTATCACTGTCCGTGCATCCTACAAGCTATCGTCTAAAGATTACAACAATCTTGCTCCTGTCATTCTGTTATTCAAAGTATCTACCTGAACCTGTATAACGCTCAGGTCGCGGTTTACAGTATTTACTGTCGTCTTTAGCAGGTGCGTTACCTCCTATTCTAATCTTTGCAATGCTCGTGTGTTGTACAATACCCCTTGCTCCAAGTGGTTAACAGTGTAGTGTGCCATTCCATGGTATTGCTACATCGCTGACTCTATCTGTCGTACCATTCAGTTCCAGAATGTCATCAACACCCACTGTTCTGAAAACTGTCTTTAATTGCCCACCCCTTGCGTCTAGCCAGCCTCGCTTACGTCTCCATACCGAGAATGGCACGATACTATCTGCACACGTAATTGTTCCTATGGCATGTGAAACGTTTTTCCTTCCATCTCCCCACGTAAATACATAAACAAGTAAATCACCTCGTTAGGTATTTCCCAATCGTTCAAGGTCGCTTTCAGTGCCCAGTGATGGCTTGTGAGTACTGCATCCTCTTGCCTTGTGAAAAGTACTCCAGATTCCAATGGAAGTACACGCAATGCCCCCGCTCCTCTCCCGTTGAAGAGGTTCGATACTGCCAAGATAAAGACTCCCCCATCTTTACTTCGACCTGTGGTAGCCTGGGAACACAGAAGTCCCATCACGCCCCGCGTCCCTTTGAAAGGTCTGCCGTCTCGTAATGGTACAAATGGAACCCCAATCCTAAAACACCTAGTCTGCACAGAAATGAGCATAGGAGTATAACAGTACATATAACATGAACAGAACTCCTTCCTCCTGTCATCACCCTCAACTGATACGCTAATCATTTATACATCTAAATAACACGTAACCCAACTTAACTTTCAACTGCATACATTCTAGCACCAAATGTAAACTATTCTCTCCTACTTCCACCTTAGTTAGTTAGTTACATGTTCCTTAGAGCATTGAACGGTTTTTTTTTTTATCGAAATGATGTGGAACGAGTCAGTTTACGGGATGTGTATACATTATTACTTTTAACATTAATGAACCCATTGTTATTTTTAGTCCCACTTACACAAATACACTTAAAATGTACGTATTTATTTATTTTTATTTTTTTACTGGCTAACAGTTTCTAAATAAAAGTTCATCAGTGGCATAGAAGGAACTGTCCAGGAGAAGTGATTTGAAATTAGATTTCAATACATGTATTGTGATGACGCAGTTAACTGAATATTATTGTTATTAGTGCTAGCTTTTGCGCAGTTAATAATTTCTTCCTAAGTGATTAGTTACGACAGAAAATTATTCCATATGACACTATTGGATGGAAATAAGCAAAATATGTCAGGAGCTGCATATGTTTTTTTTTTCAAAATTAGCAACTGTACAAAGAGCAAAAGTAGCTGAACTTAATGAAATTACAATGAAATGAATAATCTCAGCTGCATACAGGCGTTGATACAAGTCAACGGGGAAAGTTGAAAATGCGTGCTCTGACTGGGACTCGAACCTATGATCACCTGCTTGCATGGCAGACGGTCTATCCATCTGAGCCACCAAGGACACAGAAAACAGTGCCACTGCAGGGACTTATCTCTGACACGCCTCCCGTGAGACCCACATTCGCAACTTCTTGTCCCGCACTGTATTCATGCCGGCCGAAGTGGCCGTGCGGTTAAAGGCGCTGCAGTCTGGAACCGCAAGACCGCTACGGTCGCAGGTTCGAATCCTGCCTCGGGCATGGATGTTTGTGATGTCCTTAGGTTAGTTAGGTTTAACTAGTTCTAAGTTCTAGGGGACTAATGACCTCAGCAGTTGAGTCCCATAGTGCTCAGAGCCATTTGAACCATTTTGAACTATATTCATTGTGCCCCTGCCCATCATACTCATTACACGCGGCTTTACTGCCGATTCCCGTAAGAGTTCGGCCACTGCTTGTGCACCCGCACAGAAGAAGATGGTCAGATGGCCGCTGAGCCTTAACTATATATACAGGGTGGTCCATTGATTGTGACCGGGCCAAATATCTCACGAAATAAGCGTCAAACGAGAAAACTACAAAGAACGAAACTTGTCTAGCTTGAAGGGGGAAACCAGATGGTGCTATGGTTGGCCCGCTAGATGGCGCTGCCATAAGTCCAAATGGATATCAACTGCGTTTTTTTAAAAATAGGATCCCTCATTTTTTATTACATATTCGTGTAATACGTAAAGAAATATGAATGTTTTAGTTAGACCACTTTTTTCGGTTTGTGATTTACAGGTAATCACCCTGTAACAGCATGCGTTCTCAGAAATGATTAGTTCACAAAGGTACATGTATAACATTGGAACAACCGAAATAAAATCTTCAAACGTACCTACATTTCGTATTTTAATTTAAAAAACCTACCCATTATCAACTGTTCGTCTAAAATTGTGAGCCATGTATTTGTGACTATTACAGCGCCATCTATCACAAAGCGAAAAAAGTGGTCCAACTAAAACATTCATATTTCTTTACGTACTACACGAATATGTAATAAAAATGGGGGTTCCTATTTAAAAAAGCACAGTTAATATCCATTTGACCTATGGCAGCGTCATCTAGCGGGCCAACCATAGTGCCATCTGGTTTCCCCCTTCAAGTTAGACGAGTTTCGTTCTTTGTAGTTTTTTCGTTTGATGCTTATTTCGTGAGATGTTTGGCCCGGTCACTATCAATGGACCACCCTGTATATAGAAACTCCTGAAAGGTCCGTCTATACATACCATAATTCAGTTTTCTTGACTTATTATTAAGAAGAAACCCGTAATGTGTGTGATTCCAACAATCTGCACACATCTTTACAAAATCACTGATGACATGTCGGTTCCCATATGTGCCTGTGATATGTGTTTTAGATTCAAATTGTCTTCTGTGAAAGCTGTAATGAGATTTGCTTTATCCTTCACCTATTCTTTCAGGATTCTGGAATATGTCTGACTCAAATAAAATACTTCAGCACTCATATGATGACCAGAACAGAACTATTGTAGAATTTGATCTTAGTTTTCCACTACAACATCATCAAATACGAACCCTGTGCTTGGCTTTACTCTCTCTGGTGGGAAAAGTTGATTGTTTTGACTGAATGTCGTGCATGTTACACCATGAACATCCCTGCAGCATCTTTTGTAGCATCTATTACTTGGGTTGAAACAGTGGTTTTGAAAATACGCATACATGTTCAATGCAGACTCCATATGGGTGTGTTAGTAATGACATGAGAATATTTATACTGCCACACTTTTAGAGACCTACAATTATCGCTGTTATGTTAACTTGTAGGAGAACCTCATTCTTATTCTTATTCTTATTCTGGTCTTCCTCCGCACCATCACAGGACCAGTCACTTACAACCAAGTCCGGATGCTTCACCTAGCCAGCCATGATACTGACTATGCCAGGTTTTTAACGTGCAATGGGTTTTTGTAGAAAAAATGAACACTTGTAATAATAACAATATAGGTAGCTACTATAGCGTAATCACCTACCGACTGAGCGACAATGGCTACAATGGCCACATTGTATAATGTTTAGGTATTGATGAGAGAGGGTTGTCACAGCACGTATGTCATTCTTTCATCAATGCTAATGCTCTTCGGAGATGAGGAGGTGGAATGTTAGAAAGTACCAGTAGCCACCTCTGAGGAGTAGATTGGATGGTGCCTGATATAATCCTCATTGTGTCTTTCAGCTGGACATCTACCTTCTTTGTATGGGTACTGTTAAGTCATATTGGACTGCAGTATTCAGCTACTGGGTATACTAGGGCAAGTGCTGTAGTTCTGAGAGTAGATGCAGAGGGACCCCAGCCTGTTCCTGTGAGTTTGTGTAGGATGTTGTTACAGCTTTTGATTTTAGCAGATATTTTGCACTGTAGGTCAAGGATCGATCCAAGAGACTCCTAGATATTTAGGTTGAGGATTGAATTTTAGCAGGTGGCCACGATACTAAACTTGAGGAATATAGTTGGCTCGTCTGTTGCTCAGATGGAAACTGCTGAGCTCTGTTTTCGTTATTTTTGGTTTCAGTCTCCAGGTTTTGAAGAACATGTCGAGCCTCTAAAGATCTTCTGTGAGCGCGGTTTGTGCTGCTGCGTAGTCATTGGAGTGGGCTGTCAGTGCAAGGTCGTCAGCGTATACAAACTTCCTAGCAGTAGTAACTGGTAAATCCGCAGTGTATATGTTGAATAGCAGTGGGACAAGGACCGATCGTTGTTGTAATCCACCTTTCAGTCTGTAAGATTCGCTTATGTTGCCATCTAGGTGCACTTCAATCGCTCTGCTGGCCAACATGTTGTTCAGAAGGGTGGCAAGTTTATTGCAGGGAATTATTTTAAGGAATTCGAGGATCATCGTTTTTCACTAAACTGTGTCGTATGCTGATGTAAGGTCCACAAACACAGCTACAGTCATCTTGCTATCCTGAAACCCTCTCTCTATGTGACTTGCTAGGGCCAGCACCTGGTCGGTACAACTGCGCTTTGGTCTAAAGCCAGCTTGCTCTATTGGTGTGTTATCTACGGTTGCAGCCGAGATTCTATTACATATTATTCTTTCCAGCAGCTTATAGCAGACACTCAGGAGGGCAATAGTCCTATAAGCTTCTGCATTACCTCCCCTTTTCCCAGCTTTCAGTATTGCGACAGTTTTAGCTATTTTGGGTATTGGTCCATTGCGTAAGATGTAAAATTTAGCAAGCCATTCAGCTGTTCGAGGACCACGTTGTAATAAAATTCTGGATAAATACTGTCTAGTGCAGCTGCTTTCCCTGATTTTACTTCCTGTAGCGCAGATGAAACCTCAACAGACGTGATATCAACTCAAAACTGTCGACAATTTTTTTTTTTCAAACTAATCTGTTTGCTATTGCATCTAGTTGTATCTTGGAGCACTTAGCAATGAATTTAGGAGTACTGCTACCAGGTTTTCATAAAATAGACAATGCTTTTCGGCTGGAGTGCTGAAAATTTGTACTTTCCATGAGGTTGGTCCATTTTTCTCTTCTAGCTGAGTCTAGGGAATTTAGTAATTCATCTGCGATTTCAGGGTCACCGCTGAGTTTATATTCTTCATATAGCTCGTTACAATTTATATTCCAATCAGGGTTATAGCCTTCCTGTATCCTCTAGGGATATGCTTCTTTGCGATGGCACATATTAATCCCGTAAAGTGCTTCTAATTTTCTATTTTAGGTGTGAACCACTGTATATTATATTTCCAGTTGGCTAGTGAATTTCGACAGGTTGGCTTTGGTAAAGTTCCAGCGTGGCAATGGGACTGATCTGATGGCAGGCATTTCTAGGCCGACTTTGACGCGTGCTGGTCTGTGCTGATTTCGTAGGAAGTTGTCTAAAATCTTCCTGCTACACTTCAGGGGTCTTCCGGATGAGTTCTTTGAGACAAATCATAGATCCAGATTATAGTCCTTGCTCCATCTAGCAGAGTGGAAGGAGCCCTTTTCTTTAGCGTCGTGCAACAGAAAAATGTCTTCAGCATCGGCCCACTCTGACACGTCTTGGCCCTCTTTGTCGGTATAATCGTATCTCCAGTTGGTGCTCTTGCTGTTAAAATCTCCGAGTATTACAGCTGGGTGTTGGATGCTCTGGATGGCCCTTTGCTGTGGTCCAGTTCAAATTCCCGGAAACGACACCCACGGATATGAAGGTCGTTCTGACACCCTTGCTGCCCGGCAACATCGTGGCACTGTCTGAGGATGTCAACAAGAGCTGCGCTCTCTCTCCTCCAACCGAAAGAGGTCGCTCACTGGTAGCACACTGGAATCGCATTCGGAAGGACGATCTGATTTAGGTTTTCCGTGATTTCCCTAAATCGCTTCGGACAAATGCCGGGATGGTTCTTTTGTAAGGGCAAGGCCGACTTCCTTTCCCATCCTTCCCTAATCTGTTGGAACCAATGACGTCGTTGTTTGGTCCCCTTCCCCGAATCAACCAACCAACCATCCGTCTTTGCTCTGGCCCAATGCAAGAGTGGGGAGGGATGACATGTTGCGGCATCCTGCCTGTACCAACATGAACCCATTTGGCAAAACAACGTCGCTGGTTGCCTACATGCCACGCTACTGCTCTGCACCAGAAAATAGTTTTACAGCAGTTCCACTAAGCGGCCCTAGCAGCGCCACCAGGGATCACAGACTGGGGGGGGGGGGGGGCTATTTGCACCCCTAGCCCACATGACCTAAAGCAGTTCCTGCGATGTCCTGCTATGCAACACTTTTTAGTCCCATGCACTGTCATGCAGAGTGAGTTCACGTCAAGCTGGAGCCACACGTAGACATCAACTCCACGACGACGATTCTGCCTGCTGCCGACCAGCTGCGTCCTCGATGGCCTCTGCAGCTTCCCCAATGGTTCATTCTCCATGGGTGGATGTTGTAACCTGTTTCACAATCTGTGGTAGAACATTGACGATATTCTGTTTTTCCAAGGTGCTATATCACTGTTCACATACGAAAACAAACTCTTTGAGGAACATGGTTTCCATATGTAACAATGGGACTTTTTAACATTAGTTTGTAGAAAAACTCGGCCAAGCATGGGACTTGAACGAAGACCTTCAGCCTGTCAGTCATTTGTGAATGTTATTGTGTTTGGTTCGTCAGAGCAGATGAGCATACTATTTTTATTCAATAAACTATATTTGTGGAAAATTAGTGACTTTAGTTTCGCCTCTGGCCGGTTCTTCATGCGCAACACACAGATATACCAAAAATTTCAGGTACGTTTTTGCGTGCACATACTGATAGTTTAAGGGTTGATGTAGGTTTGCTAATGACATAACATATTGTAACAATAAATATGATAAGCGCTCACACAATCATACATACAAATTATAGTAGTAATCATGAATAAACACTTATACAGATAATAATTCAGAGTTTATGAATGTGTTACTTTACTACAATGGCAAAACAGTACGTTTGGAAAGATAATTCACACTTTAGTTGCCACCACCATCTTTAATTCTTAGATTGTTGAATGTGAACGAAAAAGAGTTATCGAGAGATGGACATTACAGACATAATAGGACTCAAGTGGAGTACTGTCATTGGTAAGTGGTAGATAAACAAGTTTTGTATTCTTTGTCATTCCTTCATTTGCAGTGTTATGTTATTCGCAGGCGCCATATCGATTCCCAGCTCATGAGATGTTATAGTGTTGCAAATGTGTGCACTAGCTGACTCTGGATTTCGATGGGTGGTTTGTACCAGTCTTATTCATTGACATCATACGTAGAGCACTTGAGATCGTTTTAGTTTTTTCCCCATCTATGGCAAAGTTAAAACAAAAATATGATAGGTTTTTTCACATCATCTGTTATACGTTAACTAACATTTGGCATTCATGGGAATGTGCTGTCTATCATTTGTAGTTGCAGTATTGACATTTCCAATTCAAATGTTTCATTGTGACACCCGGCGAAAATAACAAAAACTGATCTTCACTAGATATATTGTTTGCAAGTATTGGGTAAAGGAGAGTTCTGGCCAAAAAAGCTGATTCAGCATTCACCAGCACCATTTTATCAACATCCACATATTCTTATTATCAAGGCCATTTCCAGAATTCTGCCATCACCACTTCCATCCACGTGTCAAGGTGTTCCCGGAATCCTGCTATCATCATGTCATAGCCCTGGTGTAACACCATGATAACATGTGTTATGTTGATGTAATATTGGTGTCTCACATGCAATAAACACAAGCGTAACATTACATCAGTGCCCATAGTTCGTTTAGTGCTCAGAAGTACTTGAATTATTGTACAACCGTGCACTTTTGCTCTCAGCCAATAGCTAAAGTGCTCCACCGTTCTTAGCCATTTTGCCCTGTAGGGAGAGTATTACGGTGTCGGTATAAGTTATAAGAAATTAATATTTTTTATTGTATTTCTAATTACTTGAGTTTTAATTATTTGTTGTAGTGAGAGGTAGAGTTAAAATTGTTGCTAATATGATTTAGCGATCGTCTGTGTTGTACAATTTGTTAGATGTAATGTTTCCATTAGGCAATTCACATATTTATTTGCTATTACCACAAAAACGCACACGCACACACACACACACACACACACACACATACACACGCTCACACACATTGCAATTTTTATTGTAAGAAGATGGTTTATGGATCAACTGATATTACAGACCCCACCATCAGACTCTCTTCGTCGTTCGTGCAGGCCGCTTTTGACTTTCTGTGCACTGAGCTGCCCTGCTGTCACACTGATGCATGCAAATTTTAAAGAATGGAGCATGTTGTTTTTTACCTTTCGCTCGCCATAGTATTGACGATTTACCTTTCGCTCGCCATAGTACACTCCTGGAAATTGAAATAAGAACACCGTGAATTCATTGTCCCAGGAAGGGGAAACTTTATTGACACATTCCTGGGGTCAGATACATCACATGATCACACTGACAGAACCACAGGCACATAGACACAGGCAACAGAGCATGCACAATATCGGCACTAGTACAGTGTATATCCACCTTTCGGAGCAATGCAGGCTGCTATTCTCCCATGGAGACGATCGTAGAGATGCTGGATGTAGTCCTGTGGAACGGCTTGCCATGCCATTTCCACCTGGCGCCTCAGTTGGACCAGCGTTCGTGCTGAACGTGCAGACCGCGTGAGACGACGCTTCATCCAGTCCCAAACATGCTCAATGGGGGACAGATCCGGAGATCTTGCTGGCCAGGGTAGTTGACTTACACCTTCTAGAGCACGTTGGGTGGCACGGGATACATGCGGACGTGCATTGTCCTGTTGGAACAGCAAGTTCCCTTGCCGGTCTAGAAATGGTAGAACGATGGGTTCGATGACGGTTTGGATGTACCGTGCACTATTCAGTGTCCCCTCGACGATCACCAGTGGTGTACGGCCAGTGTAGGACATCGCTCCCCACACCATGATGCCGGGTGTTGGCCCTGTGTGCCTCGGTCGTATGCAGTCCTGATTGTGGCGCTCACCTGCACGGCGCCAAACACGCATACGACCATCATTGGCACCAAGGCAGAAGCGACTCTCATCGCTGAAGACGACACGTCTCCATTCGTCCCTCCATTCACGCCTGTCGCGACACCACTGGAGGCGGGCTGCACGATGTTGGGGCGTGAGCGGAAGACGGCCTAACGGTGTGCGGGACCGTAGCCCAGCTTCATGAAGACGGTTGCGAATGGTCCTCGCCAATACCCCAGGAGCAACAGTGTCCCTAATTTGCTGGGAAGTGGCGGTGCGGTCCCCTACGGCACTGCGTAGGATCCTACGGTCTTGGCGTGCATCCGTGCGTCGCTGCGGTCCGGTCCCAGGTCGACGGGCACGTGCACCTTCCGCCGACCACTGGCGACAACATCGATGTACTGTGGAGACCTCACGCCTCACGTGTTGAGCAATTCGGCGGTACGTCCACCCGGCCTCCCGCATGCCCACTGTACGCCCTCGCTCAAAGTCCGTCAACTGCACATACGGTTCACGTCCACGCTGTCGCGGCATGCTACCAGTGTTAAAGACTGCGATGGAGCTCCGTATGCCACGGCAAACTGGCTGACACTGACGGCGGCGGTGCACAAATGCTGCGCAGCTAGCGCCATTCGACGGCCAACACCGCGGTTCCTGGTGTGTCCGCTGTGCCGTGCGTGTGATCATTGCTTGTACAGCCCTCTCGCAGTGTCCGGAGCAAGTATGGTGGGTCTGACACACCGGTGTCAATGTGTTCTTTTTCCATTTCCAGGAGTGTATTAACGATATTCTCTGAATAGTAAATTTTGACTAGGAGCAATTGGTATGCCCATGATCTTTTAACAGTGTGAGTATATTTTAGACATTCCTTTATTAATTTTAATATCCACAAAACGTGGTAACATGGTACTTTACAATTTACCATGTAGAGTCACCTGATGATTCAGCTTGAAGCTGCGGAACTGGTCGTGTTTCAATAAACAACGATTTTACCAACTTTAAGCGGTGTTCTTCCCTACATCATCCTTTCAGCAGCTGCGGTTGCCCGGATTATAAAATAGCTTATAACAAAAACCTCCTTGCCACTGTGGCGCCCTCTTTGATTTACTTCTGGAAGAGGCCGAATGGATAATATCACTTGATATAGTATAGAATAATAATCTATTCTGTCAGTGTACAGTCGACTACAATCTTTGCTATGTAGGTCTGTATAACACAACTTCCCTGCTGTGGTGAGGCGATGCTTTCGTCTTTGGTGATGATTGTAGAATAGTCCGAGTGGCACTCTGCTCTGACATAAGCAAGCTCAAATGTTGAAATGTGTGTTCATTCCTAAGGGACCAAACTGCGTAGGTGATCGATCCCTAGACTTGCACACTACTTAAACTAACTTATGCTATGAACAACACACACATCCATGCCCGAGGGAGGACTCGAACCTCCGGCGGGAGGGGCCGCCCAGTCCGTAACATGACGCCTCAAACCGCGCGGCCACTCTGCGCGGCATAAGTAAGTCTTTGGCAGCGGTGGCGTATGGGAACTATCGATGGCATGTCTACATAAATGTCTACCATTCATCGCTGAATCTGGCAGCGACTGTGCCTACTTGTGGTTTCGTTCTGAGGTATCAACTCTGGACAAAACCACAATGCACAAAGAAAGTTTGGGGCATTTTACTTTGCATTTAACATTCTTTATTTTTTGTCATCATCATCATCACCATTGGAGGTAGTCTTTGTTTCACCAATGAAGAACACGTTATCATCTTCGTCCCAGTATCAATGTCATAATCATCATCTTCATCATCATCATCATCATGAAAACCAATATTTGGTGCCATTGCAAGTGGTGGGAAAGGCATAGCTCTACAGGTATGCCTAACAGATAGTCCATATACTGCATAAATCCTCAGCTCGTCCATAGTATACGCAATGCAGTACTGATACCTTCTGAGGTGTTGGTGGGAGCTGCTGTAGACATAATCCAGGTAATAGTTCACTTGCCAGCAGTGAATCTGATCTTGGTAGTCGTGACAGCGATGTAGGTGATAGTGGGAATGCTGCAATATACAAAAAAATTACCTCACTAGATTATGGATGCATACACACACACACACACACACACACACACACACACACACACACACACACACACACAGGCACTAAGAGTATGGACTATTATCACAAAACCACCATCAAACAACATAATTTTGTGGATCTTATGAGAAAAAAAAGAATCAGTGTATCTAGCAGTGAGTAGTTCATCTAATTATGGAACAAGGAAATGTAGACACTGTTTATTACCTCTTACGTGTATATCTATGTGTTAAGATTTGACACATAATGTAGATATTGCATAACGCACTGAAAATTACATTAACACGTCTACATGTCACCCTCGTCAAATGCATGGCCAGCCATAAGGAAGTAGTGGAATAGAACAAAATGCAAGTGTAAGAATTATCTGCCAGACACTAAGATAACACATTAACACATTCCTTTCTAGTAATTGCAGGCCTGCCTCAACTATGAAGAGAAATGTATACTACCTGTCAAAGAGTTGATGTGTTGTCTGTAAGCATAACTGCCATCCTCGCACAGGAAAGGAAGACATGTTGAAGTACATGTGAGATGTCACCACCAAGTGAATATGGAACCAAGTGAGTATGGAGCAATCGATAACCCTGAGACCACATAAGTATTATACCAACGTGTTACAATGCTTCTCTCTGCAGATCAAGTCACCACACACACACACACACACACACACACACACACACACACCAACAAGAAACTCACTCCACATTACTTACCCATTTGCTCAAGATGTGGGCGCTTCCCTCTCGTCTCAGTACCTCCCCCACTAGTATTGGCAGAATGACGATTCATTATCTCTGTCTCAGTACTACTACTGAGATACAGTCCAACTCGCCTCACATAAATACTATGTAGATGAGCAGCTGCTGCTGTCATCAATACAGTTTGTTCACATCACGGACAGTGCCTTTCTGTTATGCAATCTGCAATGCGTGTGGTATGAACTGTCATAAGAAGGACATTCTGCAGTATAGTGAGTAATATTAGTGCCAGTTAAAGTTAATTCCAGTGTGCTGATACATTTAATGAAGTAAGTTCACTAAACACTGATCTTACTACCCGACTGTGTCCATTAGGATGATATTTCTGTTATCTTAAATGCGATATGAAGTTATCTGGCACTTGTGTACACAAGTTATTCTTGATTTATAACTACACAGTAGTTTGCAGTCCTTGATATTTGGTTAGACTTACCACGTCCTAACGAGAGAGTATTTGTCATTTATAGCCATCATGACTTTTTACAGTTGTCAAAGTCTGTAAATACTAACATGTCTTTGCAAATTTTCTACTGTATAACTTTTAACCATTTTCTGAATTGACTAAGCTTGAGAGGAGAATAATAAGTAATTTATACTTCTGACTCATTTAAAACTTACGTAGAGAAAACACATAGTATCTGATTTTAAAGATTAATTCTGCTGTAAACTGTTTGATTTCGTTCAGCGTAGTTTTATATACTAACAATGAGGATTGAGATACTACTCATACTGATGAGTTATTCGTAAGGATAGTGTGATGCTTGAATACAAAATAATTTTGATAGTTTTGATGATTTGTTATGTCACTACAGACTATCAATTTGTATTTAATTGATATATCATAGTTAATTATACTGTTCATTATGTATAATTATGTGCAAACAAAACTTGGTGGACAAATGCTCAGTGAGACGCTGGGTCTTGGCCCAGATTAACTGATAATGAACATACACTCGCATAAAAATGAACGTGAATTATTTCTGGTTTTATTTAGTAGTGGATATAATTAGTATTTTTCTTTGTGTAAGCCTTGCTCCATGTCTGCCCTATACAGATACACATGCATCGTTATTGCTAGAACAAACTTTATTAATGTTATGTTTTGGTGAGTGGCTGCACCACCAGAGGATTAATAGTACTGCGTAGTTCTCAATTATTTGTTTTACTAGAGACTTTCACAGTTTTGAGTGTGTACATTTTTATTACTTGATGCTAATTAGCTACATTGGTAGCCCGAAATGTATAGCTTTTCCATTACTTATTTGCCTAAACAATTATTAGTAACTTTTATTTTGTATCATTGACACACACACACACACACACACACACACACACACACACAGCTTCGCAACCACAGCGTGCAGTTTTGTCAAACAGCAGGGTTAGAGAGCAGGCTAGTTGTTTTTCCTGTTTATTTATTTATTTATTTTTTTGGATGACCTGCAATAGCAGCTAGTACTGAAGTGATAAAGCTATAGCTGATAGGGGAAGCCAAGAATTACGTCAGATGTATAGAAGGACTAAGAGGCTTGCAGACACTTGAGAATTTAAGAAAGGCTTACTACGAAGATGCTGTAACCAAACAGTATGAGGATTTTTCATGAGCAGTTAGGTAAACCTTCAAAGAATCATATGAGTCATTACAAAATACAGAGAATAGATACACCGACATATGAATTGGGGGGGGGGGGGGAGTGACAAGACAAATAGAGTCATACTCCATGAAGTGGGGCAGCAAGCGCTGGAAGCATTTTTAAAAGGCTTACCACCTGATGTGTCTAGAAGGGTGAGAACGGGTATCCCGACGGATTTACACTCTGTGTTTAAATTAGCCATGGAGTTTGAAGACAATGGTGAAGTAATAGGAATGCTAGGTAAGAAAGGCGTATTTTCCTCTAACTTGAGGTTTTACAGATGTGGGAGGACGGGACATGTGCAGAGGCAATGTCACCATCCTCAGTGTGGTATATGTGGCCTGGTTGGACATCACCAACGTGAGTGTAGAAATGATAAGGGGAACAGGAGATGAATCATCAGGTGTTAAACGCAAAAGGGAACACTAGATCCGCCGCATGAAGTTCCCGTTAAATTTCGATCCGACTAGCATGGATGCAGAGGTGGAATGTAGTATAGTAGGAATAGTGAAGGGTAGAAAGCACAAGGATGTGACGGTAGCTATTATGGATCTCGTGGGTCAAAGACGATTAAGCCCTTGATTTACTTGGAGTTGGAGATAGTGATGTGAAGTCTTTGATTTCGGCACCGGTATATTTTCAGATTGGGATGCAGCGTTTCGAGCAATGTGTAGAAGTCATGCCCAGTGTAAATGATGGTTACTACACGATCTTAGGCTTAGACTTTCTGATAAAGCAGCGTGCTAGAATTGACCTTAGGCAACGCGTAGTTGAGCTTAGAGGGATAATTTTCCATCTAAGGAAGACAGTCGCCAGTGAGTACGGATGCAAGATGACTCAGTCTTAAGGAGTGAACCACTTGAACCACAGTCAACTGCAGTTAGGATTAATTCGTATTTTATTGTGCTGCAAGACATCAGGAAGTCTGGATGGGTAAATATGGGATTGGAATGGCCAGTTAATGCATTGTGCTTGTAGAACCACTGCCAGAAAATGATGTATTGGACATATCATGTTGCTTTGTAAGAAGAAGCCTTGTATGCATGTGGGAGGATCAATAGTACTGCCCATGTATTTAGATGAATTTGGTTCCAATGGAGTAGGGCTCACAAAAAGAACTTTAGTAGTTAATTTGCAAATCCTGGATGATGTGGGTAGGGACTTAGCCAGGTTGCACCAGGGTAGACTGCAAACTGCCGATAAAACTGCACTGCTTAGGAAACTGGAGCACCTCAGAGGACCAGCTAGATTGGAAACGCAGAAAGTATTGTTTGAATTTCAAGATTTGTTTTTTCCTCAAGGACCTTTACTAGGAACATCTGTGACACAGAATCATATGCCTACAGGAACTGAGTAGAAAGGATATATAGAGTTTACAGCATACGGCGATATGTGCAACCAATATTAGAATAATTCATTGACCAACAAAAGCCATGGTAGTTTTACCAAAAAAGTCATCAGATGGACTAAAATACAGATTATGTTGTGACCACACACATTTTAATAGCAAAACTGTGACCTATACGTATCAGATCCTGAACATTGCTGAAGCTATTGACAGTTTGGGGAAGTACAAGAATCTCTCCACCTTCGATCTCATTCCATCAGGTAGAGGTATTGTCAGAGGTCCGTCCGAAAACAATGTTCCTTATCCTCTGGGACCATTTTCTGTATCATGGGACGCTGTTTGGGGTAAAGAATGCTCTGGCAACGGTTCAGCGTTTGTTGCATGGAGTGCTGATTGAAATCTTACCAATACATGGTGTAATTAAATGAAATAATTGTTTTCACGAAGGATATGACAGAGCATTCACAACGTTTGCGATAGGCTTTTAGAAAATTATGAGCAGCGAATTTGAAATTTAATACAGAAAAGTGTCACTCTGCGTTGGAAGAAGTTACGTATTTAGGACGTGTTATTAACATTGAAGGGGTTAAGATGGATCAGAGGTTGATATAGGCAGTAGAGGAATTTTCGTTTGCTACTAATCACGAGGAGTTACAATCTTTATTAGAGTTAAGAAATTATTAAAGAAAATTCATAAAATGAATGTCAGATGTAGCAAGACCACTTATGCGACCATTGAGAAAGGGTGTAAAGTTCGAATGGAGCAAGGAAGGCATGCTAAGACACATTGGAGGTGTTAAAGAGGGCGTTGACATCAAGAACAACACTATTTTTTTCGGTGTAGAAGAGAGAGTTTTGTCTTGTCAACTTGCGAGGTGTCACCGTGGAGAAGTGTGTGTAACACTTAGATTCTACTAAATTCGCATGAGAGCTGCTCATATACTGAAACGCGCTCCTTTTTACTATCACCTTAAGTTAAGCACAATGGAGAAATGAACGTTAAGAGGATTAATTAAATGACTCAGTAGATGAGTAGTAAGACGGGTTGCACACACACACACAGACACACACACACACACACACTCACACACACACACACACACACACACACACATTGTAATTTAATAAAGTTACTAATCAATCACTATGCTCAATTGTTATAAAAATGGGCGCAAATGATATATATCCTCTGACTATTAAATGATAAACAAATTAAGTATCACAAAGAGCTTTACTTTGTCTAATAAACATGTTAATATGCTATGCACTGAACAATGCGTTAATAGAACAAGGGCACAAAATAGTGGTGTTGACAATTAGCTGGCAGGTTTTTAAAAGGGGTGACTGCTCTGAAATACTGAGTATAATAATCTATTATGAGTGAGTCAACCAAAAGAGATAGTTATAAACCCCGAATGTGCGACAGAAAGCTGATCGGAAATAAGAACTCCGTGAAAAATCCATATGCAAAATAGTAGCGCGAAGACGAGAGCATACGCTGCTGAGGGCGTCAGAGAAGAACTGAAGGTCCATATTATGCCAGTACTGTAAATACTTTACCATCAAGATCTCAGGCAGTGTGTAGACAGACAGCACACAGCAGTCGGATGGTGCAGGCGATGACCTCTGTACTGCTGGACTCTCTGACGATCGATGACCGCAGATAACGCCCAGTAAGATAATTTCCAGAACTTCTGTCTGGATTACCGAGACAGTCTTACTCCTAAGTCTGTGCAAGAGTATCTCCAGGACGAGACACTATCAATACGCCTATTGTCTCTGGCGGCCCTGAGGGGACTCTATATCTCGCGAACATCGCACCAACATTGAAGAAAAGTGCTTTGCAACCCAACCTCGCTCGAATGTTTCCAATCGTAGGAGGCCACTGGAAAATGAGCCAATCGTCTGTGTTCAGTTCACTCCTCAAAATTCCATCAAGCTGACTAGCAATATTTTTGTACCAAACGCGGTGGCTGCCGCCAATTTTCAGGAGGGCTCTCAGACGTCACATCGCATCTCCTTGAGTTGGCCAATCAATTCCCTGCATTTCGCGGGACGCGTGAAAGCAGCCATGAAAGCCGCCGCTCAAAACAAACAAAATGTCGCCCAGACACTGGACGCCGGTGTGTCGGGTGCCCTATGACTTCAGACCTCGAATTCTGAGAACCACTGAAAACAATACTAACACCTGCCAATCGAAGCGTAGACGGCAAACAGCAATAAAACTTTAATGTAGGCTCCAGAAAGTCGCGCTCGCTGTCGCTTCATGCCTAAAACGATGGTCAAGAGCTATAGCAAGTTGGTCGCCCTTAGAAGCCGGCACACCCTATTTCCACTCCCCCTCGTATTCGCAGAAATTCCAACCTCACGTTTTCCTTCTACACTCAATGCAGGTGGCCCTTGTTCAGCCACAACTCGCCCTCACAAGAAGGGCAGAAGAGCAAGCAATTTCCCAACATCAGTTGATATATCACGAATTAAAAGCAGGGTCCTCATTACAGGTTTCATTTATAGCAATGACCTTTCTGGCCCCCCCCCCCTTCCTCCCACCCGCTCCTCCCACTGAGACTCATTAATAAAATCCTATCAAATAAAAAATAAAAATTGAGAAAAAATGAGATGAGACAGGCCACAAGAGGTTTGTAACATCTCTAACTGATGCTTCCAGTCAAGTTATAGGATGTATTCTTAGTCAAGTAGTAAACGGAGAGGAGCATCCGGTAATGTATACCTCTCGGCAATTGAGCACAACAGGGAAAAACTACACAACAGAAAAAGAGACGGTTAGTATGATATTAAGGAATCACGTATTTCCAATGTTATTTGTATGGAAAGAATTTTAAAGTTGTATCTAACCATGCAACTCTTAAGTGGTTGTTGGGGCTTCAGGATGTTCAAGTAGACTGACGAGATGGGCATTGTGGTTAAGCGAGTTTGAGTATAAAGTCGTAAACACGCCTGGTAAGAAACGTATGAACACAGATTGTTTAAGACTTGCATCATTTTCGTGAAGAGTTAACATGGGAAATGGAGGAGTTGCAACATATTTTAAAGGTGGACTGAAAGTCAAAAATATTGAAACGAATAGTCTTTGTGTTGATTAGAACATAGAAGCATAAGCTTGTGAGTTGTTACTGGAGAATAAATCTCTGATAATTCTAAGTCTATAAATCCCCTCTAGGGAACTTTTAGCTATTTATGTGAAATCTAGATGCGTTATTGAGCTACCTGTCGTATAAGAAGAAACAGTTAGTAGTTTGTGGAGATTTCAATGTAGATGTCTAAAACGATACGGACAGGAAAAATGAACTAGAATTGAATCGATAGTTGGAAGAAGGGAATAAACACCGAAAATAATAAATCGAGATTTTGCCGAATTCGAGTCATGAAAGGGTACACGCAACTATAGAATACAAGAAAGGAACGAAAACCATCCCATCAACCCTTGAAAACCAGGTCCGAATATTCCGTAAGTTGGAAGAAGGAATCAAAGACTGGATTTATTTCTGTCTTCCAACTACTGCCACGCATGGCCAAGACATGGCAGCAGGGCATGGAAAAAGTTCTTTCGTACTCCATCAATTGGATATCTTTTTAACTACTTAGTTTGCAAACAGTTGGTTAATGTTATTACGTGTTCGTGTGGAGCTTTTAATAATCACTAATTTCTTCGTACTACAAAATACTTATATATACTCATAGTTATGAAAAAAGTGATGAGTATATCAGTCTACATCACATTATGGACACGTTCGCCTGAGAGGATAGATCTGCATAGACAGAGAATGCGTCCGTACATAGGTGGAAATTTCAGCCTCTGGAACGTAAAGTTAAGGAGCGCCCAGATACTTCTAAGACTGATCAATGAGTCAGATGCTAGGGTTAAAGAATTAGAGACGTACACACACATCATTCTCGGAAAGAAAGTAGACGACTGAGGTGTAAAAGTTGATGGAATTGAAAAGAAAGTGCATGAACTGAAAAGAAAGTACATGACTTAACTGTAAAGGTAGAACGAAAGGCGTATTAGGTGCTCCCTGTGAAGCATCTCGCTTAGTATATAGTAAGATGTCAACAAAGCATAAGGTCAAAGGTGCATGGAAGACCATTCGAGAGAAGTTACAATTGATGAGGTTAGGACATATGGATCGAGAGCAGGCACTGCGAGAAACGGTTAAATCAGTTAATGAATCTCTCGATGAACTCTACGAAATTACAAAGCGACAACGATGATGCTATTGCGGTTTCATTAACCGTCGCAGCAACGCTAGGACAGACATGTTGGGCATAAAAACTATAACTGTAAATGAAAAGACAATAAAGATAAGGGCTGGGGTATTTCAAAGAACACCAATTCTACTGAACCTCATTTTCCTAAAACCATCAAAAACAGTAAAATTTTCACGCAAAGATATGGAGATGTATGGTGAAATACTACAATTGACCGGTGTACACAGGAAAGCAGGAAGTCAACGCAGTGCGAAATACAGAGACGTTACAAAGCCGTTACTATTACGCGGACGGTATTGCAGTGGTGATGGCATTGATATTCAGCATAAAAGTGTTAGCGGTCAGTCTCCGCAGTATATATACTACATGACCCAAGTGAGATAACAGATCAACGAATACTGCTAATGGCATCAGTTGCATCAGGCAATACGACTCATTCGAATGAGGTTGTCTCAGTAATTTCGTAGCTTAGAGAGAGAGGTATAATCGAATAAGTATCGAGAAAGTAGTTCGAGAACTGCACAAACCAGCACGGAAATATACCCTCGTAGGCATGTTATGATTAAAGGTCTGGATATGGTTCAAATGGCTCTGAGCACTATGGGACTTAACATCTATGGTCATCAGTCCCCTAGAACTTAGAACTACTTAAACCTAACTAACCTAAGGACAGCACACAACACCCAGCCATCACGAGGCAGAGAAAATCCCTGACCCCGCCGGGAATCGAACCCGGGAACCCGGGCGTGGGAAGCGAGAACGCTACCGCACGACCACGAGATGCGGGCAAAGGTCTGGATAACTTACAGCTGGCTGATACTGTAGATATAAGAGAGTATTCACATGAGAATAATGGATTCAAATATATTTCAATGGTTATTGATAAATACCCCCAATTTGAGTGGGCATTGCCTGTTAAAACAGAAACAGAGAGAAACGTTGCTGATATATTTGAGCATTTGTTGCAGACAGGGACGAATCGATGCCCGGACAACCTCCAAACCGATCACGGTGTAGAGTTTTACAATAGGTATTTCAAGTCTGCGTTGCAGCGGTACGGAATACATGACCACTCAACATTCACCCACCTGAAGACGAGTATCGTGGAACATCTGAACAGAACAATAAAACAATAAAAGGTCAAATGTGGATGCGTTTTAATCTTCGCGGCTCATTGAAATGGATAGATATCAACCCAGAAGTAATTGTACAGTATAATTGAACCAAAAATAGCACAATAAAAATGAGGCTAGTCGATGTTCATGATAATGGGCTCATGGATACGGTGTACTATCGTATTAAAATGTCAGATCCACATAAGGAGAAATTTAATGTAGGTCATTTGGTACGTAAAGCACAAGACAGCATTTGAGAAAGTATACATCCCAAACTGGTAGAGAGAGATATTCACTGTTTCCGAAGTGCAGAGAACAAATCCTCAAACTTACATCTTAAAGGATAGCAATGGCACTAAAATTCGGGGATGCTTTTCCTCTGAGGAAGTGCAAAAGTAATCAGAACCACTCGTGTTTCTCCTAGCGCATGTCATTAGATGTCGAGGGAACAGAGCACTAGTTAAATGGCTTCATTTTCAAAAAATGGTTCAAATGGCTCTGAGCACTATGGGACTTAACAGCTGAGGTCATCAGTTCCCTAGAACTTAGAACTACTTAAACCTAACTAACCTAAGGTCATCACACACATCCATGCCCGAGGCAGGATTCGAACCTGCGACCGTAGCGGTCACGTGGTTCCAGACTGAAGTGCCGAGAACCGCTCGGCCACCCCAGCCGGCCGCTTCATTTTCCCGTGACACAAAACAGCTGGGTTAACACAGAGCACGACCAGCACAATACCGTAACTTGGATGATAGGAGACACATTAAAGGAGGCGATGTTATTCTAGACAAACTGCCAGCGGAATTCAACATCTGGGATACAACTACTGTGGTCCAGGTACAAAGCTTCAAAAACGTTTTGCCCATGGTGATAAGGGAATTAACCTGCTTGACGAGGCGTACTTGGAACAGGACATCGCATACGCAAAAGATAAAGATCTCCCAGGACGTCATGTCGCAGATCGAAGTTTAGCTGATAAGGCAAAGGCGACACGCAGAAGAAAGGATTTTGATATAGGACAGCGCAATGTGGCATTTGTAGTTGATAAAACCACGCAGGGGAAAATTAAGTTGAGCTTAGCGGTAATGAATTTCAATCAAATTATGAATGCTGCACGTCGTGCACTGAAGAAGAAGAAGACAACGATGAAGAAGAAGAAGAAGAAGAAGAAGAAGGAGTATTTAAAAAACTTTATCAAGACAGCGATGTATGTAGCTAAAAGTGCCCTGAGTCATAAGGGACCGGTTAAAGCACCCAGGGCTCTGCCGATGCCCAAGACATCAGGTGGAATTATCCCCTTCTTGATTCCTACCCTCGCAGGCCTCTCAGCGGTGGGTTCACTGGCTGGTGGTGCTGCGCCTATTTCCAGAACAGTGCAGAACGCACAGAACTCCCAGGAACAGCTAGAGGAACCAAGAAGACATGATGGAAGCAGCAGCCATCGGAAAAGGTCTACACCTGAAACCACACAAGAATGGACTAGGTATCTTCATAAATTAAAAAAAAACCGTTAGCTATTCTACCTGATAGACCGCTTACAAATACAGATCTGCTGAAGTTTGTCAGCAAAAAAAATTCAGCATTCCAAGATTCCGTGGTGTGTTTATGCGGGATACATTACCGAAGACTATGCGGAAATCCGGAGAAAGCGGAATTGTGAATTTAGAAGTTCCTAGGGGCAGGTGGCGTATGTTAAGAAAAATACAAATAACATCTACTATTTCGCCTCATTTGGAGACTTGCAACCGCCAGAAGGGTTACAAGAATACTTCACCAACAGAAGAGATGTGTTCTAAAATTTTCATAGCTACCTAGCCTTTAATACGTACTCAAGCGGGCATCTGTGTATCATGTTCCTCCTAACGTTTACGAAGAAGCATATACACATGGAGACGCATTAAGGAGCCACCAGTCAGTCGAGGTTCAGATGCTGTGTCGTATGCTCTGACTTCAAAAGAACAATCACCAGAATTACACTCGAATTACTTCACACCGATTGGAGTATTGCGCTGATTGGACTGCAGACTTAACAACAGTATTCCGAATGTCACAAGGGTTAACAATAAGCTTCATGTATAAATCAATGGTGGAAAAGAAATTCTGGAAATAGAAGTTTTAATATGGTCTGGAAAAGGTATTGCGCTACGTGCAAACATCAATCCACTGAAATCTGAAATAAAGATAACTAGTGCAACTACTGACTTTAACCAAAAAGTATCAATAGGACGGCTACTGTGTTTCACAAAAGGACAGATTTTGAAGAAAGATCATAATAAATTCTATAGATCTGACTAGTCAGTGGGTATACTCCCCGTCAGTACAATCCGTGACGAGTAACATCGCGACAAACTCTTATCTCGACAACAGATCAACTCATACAATTTACGGATTGTTGTAATCAGTGGAAACAGGCCACAAGGTCGTTGAGACCCCTACCAACCCCTGTAACAGTTCAGGCTTTGGACTATGTGGAACTGCGCATTGTGGACCTGGATAATCAACTTTTCGCTTTTCGCGGTGAGAAAATCATTATAGAGCTACATCTAAAGCGGAACCAGAAGTGACCTTGAACGTGCAGAAACCCAGATGCGGTGGAGGCGAGCCTCAACCAGTCAGGTGATGGCAGCAGCCTTGTATTGTCAACGAAGAGAGAATGGGCGTTGTGGGGCGGCGGTAAGATTAATGGTTCGACGCCTTTTTGCGAGAGCCTGGCAACTATTTTCGTGGTCGGCCATAAAGCGATGGAGAACATACTAACCATAGTTTCCAGTCTGCACGTCAACGTTCTTGTCCAGCCCACTGAAAGAAATGTTTGTGTTCTCTTTTTGCTTAGCGGGATGAGTACTATGATTATAAATGAAGATTTAGAGTTCTAATTCATACATATATTTGGTAAAGTTTCACATGCACAACATGATGAAGGTCATAATGTTCATATTAACAGTAAATCTTTCTATCCTAAACAGCACTATTAGCAGTTCAGACGCGACCTTTACGGTAAGTTACTACCAAATTGTCTTTCACCCTGACTACTGATACTCAAAACAAATGCTCGAAATAAATGCTCGCCACAAAAGTGGAAAATAATAGTCACCACTTGCCACGCAGACTTGTAAATATCACGGACGGCACACTAACAGTTACTTTAGCGAAAATCTAAGCGATCCAAGACGGTGTATAGCCCTCGCAAGTTCACTATAAATTATTACAGAAAATCAGCGTTTTGGAACAGCCCGTATCTGACGTTATCCGAGGCAGCGCGCAAACCGGCGTTCGACAGGCGCGGATCTTACAGTGGCTGGGTGCGAAGTGAAGCGTAGTCTACGCTACGCAAATGCACGGAGCATCGTACTCCGGTGTGTCGTAGGGTGAGCGGATCACGCCTTTCCTACTTCTGCCTGGGTGAGTTTGTAGTAGTCCTCTCGGCGGAATCTTCCTCAGGTTGCGTTTGTCCTTTTACTTCATCTTTATCATGTTGCGGCGTGCCTTCGCTCCAGCAACAGGTCTGGCCACCTTGTGGTCGGGCACCAATGCACTTGGTTTCCCGAAATGTGTATCAGCTTGTTCTCCGACATCCGGGCGGCCGCGTAAAAACGATGCGCCGCCTGCCGGAATCGGTGCTCGAGCAGCGGGACTCCTGCTACTCTGTGGAGTTCTCCGGTGCTGAAGTCTCGTGGCAGGTGAAGCGCTAACCTAAGCGCCTTGTTCTGGACCGCCTGCAGCCTGGCGATGGACGAGTCGGCAGCGTTGCCCCACACCACACCAGCGTACTCTAAGACAGACCTGATTAGTGTCAGGTACAGAGTTATGCCACAGTGTGGGAGCAGGGTCGTCGCTGGGTTCAGTAAGGGGTACAACAAGCGCAATCTGCCAAGCGCCTTACCCCTTACTTTCCTGATGTGCGCCTTCCACGTCAGCCGCCGGTCCAGAGTGACGCCTAGGTAGCGTCCGCTGTTCGACCGTGGGATGGGGCCTCTCATGATGCTGAGTGGCTGGAAGTCGGCAGGAATCTTCTTTCTGGTGAAGATCACCGCCTGACGTTTGGCTGCGTTAAACTTGAGCCGCCATTTGGTGGCCCAAGCCCCGAGAACGTCGCAAGCCGATTGCAGGCGGTGACGCATCAGCCTGGCGTCGATGCTTCTGCCGTAGAGCGCCGTATCGTCCGCGTAGAGCGCAACGTGCACGCGCTGCCTCCTCGGAACGTCGGCGGTGTACAGTGAGTAGAGCAAGGGGCCGATGACGGACCCTTGCGGTACTCCAGTTGCTATGGGGCGTGCTGTCGACGTCCCGTCGCCGGCGCGTACGTGGAAGGTGCGCCCAGTCATATAGGATTTGAGCAGGCGGGCGTGCGACACCGGTAGGCCTCTTGTAAGTAGTTTATACACAAGGCCGTCGTGCCACACGCTGTCGAAGGCTCTGGTAATGTCCAGGAGTAGCGCCCCAAGATACTCGCGACGCTCCAGCGTCCCCATCGCCTGCTCTACCAGTCGAGGCAGATGCTGCTGCGTGGATTGGCCCCTCCTGAAGCCCAACTGTTCGTCAGGGAGCAGGCCTTCCTCCCCGACGTGTCGCCCCAGCCTCCTGACATACAGCCTCTCGAAGACCTTCGAAACTGCGGGCATCAGGCCGATGGGCCTGTCGCTTTGCGGCAGCCGCTGGTCTTTTCCGGCCTTGGGGACAGCTACAGCTTCCGCATGTTTCCACGCAGAAAGGAAGCTGCAAATCTCGAGCACGGAGTTGAAGATCTTCGTTAGTTGCCGCACGGCGCTCGGCGGCAGCATCTTCAGCAGCTCGCTGCCGAGGTTGTCGCACCCTCCTGCCTACCTTGTCTGCAGGCGAGCGAGCTGTTGCGCGACCTCATCCTCCGTCACTTCCACGATGACGTCGTCCACGTCTCTGTGCGGCAGGTACACAGGAAGGCGGTGTTCTACCAAACGGAAGTGGTCTTCGTCCACGACGTCCTCCACCGGCGTGAAATTGGCGGCGAATGCGTCGGCTAACGCGTCGGCTTTGGCGTCGGGCTCGGTGATGACGTCACCGCCGACCTGGAGCGGCGGCATTCGCTGGTGTTGTTGCAGGAAGCTTTTGGTCACCCTCCAGGCCTATCCGTCCTCTATTCTGAGAGTGGCAATTCTTCCAGTCCAGTCGCGGTTGCGGTGGTTTGCAATTGCGTACTTAATTTCGCGACGCATGCGGTTGATGGTGGCCTTCGTTGCCGGCTGCCACGTAATCTGCCACTCTCGGAACAGTCGGTTCTTCTCCCGGATGGCCTGGAGGATGTCTGGTGGGAGCTGCTTTGATTGATCCCGTGGACGTCTTCGTTCACGCGGCGTGGCTGCCGCTGCCGCTTCGTGCGTCAGACGCGTGAATGCGGCAAGGACCCCATCGGCGCCCTCTGGGTCAGGTATGGCGGCGACTGTCTCTTCTAGGTAGTCCCGGAAGTGGTCCCAGTTGATGTTACGATACTGCTTGCGGCCCTCCGGTGGTGCGACTCCGTCAGTGGCGAGATCAAAGATCACAGGAAAGTGATCGGACGATAACGCCAAGCGTGCGGTCGCGATGGCGTCGTGTGCAGCACCCTTGATGATAGCGACGTCCAAGACGTCGGCGCGGCCGCGTTTGGGATAATGTGTGGGGTCAAAGGGCCCCACCACTATCGCGTCGTGTTGTTGGGCCGCTCGCAGTAGCCTCCTCCCGCTAGTGGTCGTCACCCGGGAGTTCCACTCCGGGTGTTTGGCGTTGAAGTCACCACCGATGAACAGGTTTCCGCGCATCGACAACAGCGAGTGGAAATCTCGCGGTTGTAGCAGCCGTCCTGGTGGTCGATACGCGGCCACGAACTTCACCTGACCCGCCGTCTCTCGGTCGGTGCGATAGCACCGGAAGTTCGGCGCCCGCACCTGCACTCCTGGTTTCAGCCAGGTTTCGGTGACGAGGCAGACGTCCACGGCCTCGTCACGCAGAAACTGCCGAAACTCGCTGGCTTGGTCCCGAATGCTGTTTGCATTCCAAATGCAAACGGTGAGCCCCAGTACTGGCGTATTAGCCACGATGTGGGTCAGAGGCTGCGCGTGTGGCGGTGGCCCGGTTGGCCGCAGTCGGGGCAGATACTATCATCTACGGAAGCTGCAGTATGAGCTGCTCGAATTCTCGCAGCATTTCACGCAGCTCTGCAGCTTCGCTGGGCGCAGATGGCGTCTCTGTCGCCTGCGTCGGTGGAGGCAGGGCTTGCTCGGCGGGCGTCGAAGCGGCAGGTTCGTCGTTTGGCCGTCTTCCGCGTCTCCCACGCCGGTTTTCTGCCTTGGCTGGCGTGGTTTCTGCTGCTGGTGCTGCGCCGGCCGGCGCTGGCTGCTCTCTCCGCCGTCCGAGGGGTGGGCGGGCGGTCTCTGGGCCAGTCTCGAAGTCGGTGCCGCGGATGTGGCGGCAGCCGCCGCAAAACTTTCGCCCGCTTGCACAGGCCTGGAGGGCGCAAGTCGTCCCCTGGTTGCTGCTCTCTTGAAGGCCTGGCAGCCTCTGTAGTTGGCAACATGGACCTCCTTGCAGTTGCAGCAGGTCGGGGCGTCCTTCCTGGGGAGTGGAGACTCCCTGCTGGCGTGGTTTCCCGCGCATTTCACGCAACGCGGCTTCATCTGGCAATATTTAGCGATGTGGTCGATGCCTTGGCAGTTGAAGCACTGTGGAGGTCCTCTTCTGCGCCGTAATTTCTCCACAGTGACTTCAGCACTGCCCACCCACTTTTCCTGGAAGATCTTCCTGTGAACAGGGTTGTCATCCAGGACAGCGAGGAAGAGCGGAATGTCGCTGTTGTCTCGGGGTGATTTCATCCGCGATGTGTTGCGGATGACGAAACCCTTCTCTTCGAGTAGCTCTCGGAGGTAGGCCGGGTCCATGTTGAAAGGCAGTTTCCGGAAAAACTACCTCGAGTGTCTTCACTGGTTCTAACGAGTACGTGAAGGAATGGAGTCCCTCAAGCTTCGTCAGTTCCATCACGCCGCGGTAGTCGTCCGCGGTGCGCGAGATGACGCGGTACAGGTCTCGACCTCCCTCCGCGTCGTGAAGGAGTCCTTCACCACCTGCATTAACTTCGTCTCGAAGTCTTTGAAGGTGCCTTCCCACTGGATGACGACCGGTGGGGGAGATGGCGCCCTCTTCTACATCTACATCTACATTGATACTCCGCAAGCCACCCAACGGTGTGTGGCGGAGGGCACTTTACGTGCCACTGTCATTACCTCCCTTTCCTGTTCCAGTCGCGTATGGTTCGCGGGAAGAACGACTGTCTGAAAGCCTCCGTGCGCGCTCTAATCTCTCTAATTTTACATTCGTGATCTCCTCGGGAGGTATAAGTAGGGGGAAGCAATATATTCGATACCTCATCCAGAAACGCACCCTCTCGAAACCTGGCGAGCAAGCTACACCGCGATGCAGAGCGCCTCTCTTGCAGAGTCTGCCACTTGAGTTTATTAAACATCTCCGTAACGCTATCACGGTTACCAAATAACCCTGTGACGAAACGCGCCGCTCTTCTCTGGATCTTCTCTATCTCCTCCGTCAGACCGATCTGGTACGGATCCCACACTGATGAGCAATACTCAAGTATAGGTCGAACGAGTGTTTTGTAAGCCACCTCCTTTGTTGATGGACTACATTTTCTAAGCACTCTCCCAATGAATCTCAACCTGGTACCCGCCTTACCAACAATTAATTTTATATGATCATTCCACTTCAAATCGTTCCGCACGCATACTCCCAGATATTTTACAGAAGTAACTGCTACCAGTGTTTGTTCCGCTATCATATAATCATAAAATAAAGGATCCTTCTTTCTATGTATTCGCAAGACATTACATTTGTCTATGTTAAGGGCCAGTTGCCACTCCCTGCACCAAGTGCCTATCCGCTGCAGATCTTCCTGCATTTCGCTACAATTTTCTAATGCTGCAACTTCTCTGTATACTACAGCATCATCCGCGAAAAGCCGCATGGAACTTCCGACACTATCTACTAGGTCATTTATATATATTGTGAAAAGCAATGGTCCCATAACACTCCCCTGTGGCACGCCAGAGGTTACTTTAACGTCTGTAGACGTCTCTCCATTGATAACAACATGCTGTGTTCTGTTTGCTAAAAACTCTTCAATCCAGCCACACAGCTGGTCTGATATTCCGTAGGCTCTTACTTTGTTTATCAGGCGACAGTGCGGAACTGTATCGAACGCCTTCCGGAAGTCAAGAAAAATAGCATCTACCTGGGAGCCTGTATCTAATATTTTCTGGGTCTCATGAACAAATAAAGCGAGTTGGGTCTCACACGATCGCTGTTTCCGGAATCCATGTTGATTCCTACTTAGTAGATTCTGGGTTTCCAGAAATGACATGATATGCGAGCAAAAAACATGTTCTAAAATTCTACAAGAGATCGACGTCAGAGATATAGGTCTATAGTTTTGCGCATCTGCTCGACGACCCTTCTTGAAGACTGGGACTATCTGTGCTCTTTTCCAATCATTTGGAAGCCAACGTTCCTCTAGAGACTTGCGGTACACGGCTGTTAGAAGGGGGGCAAGTTCTTTCGCGTACTCTTCTGCTGCTCCGCGTCGGTCGCCTCCGCTGCTGCGTCAGGGAAGCAGCTGTAGCGGTTGCCGGTGGTTGCGCCGTCTGCTGCTGCTGCTAGCACGACTGCCCTGGCAGTGTGCTTCCTCGTGGGCTTCCTAAACCCGTCTTCGTCGGTCTCAGGAGGGGTCCTGGTCCCCTTCCGAGACGCCTTCTGCTGGGTGCGCACTCGTGCTGCACTGTTGGAGGTGCCGGCGGCTGGGCGCTTTGCGGACGCGTCGTGCGATACTTCGGGACGACGTTTCTGGCAGGTGCGCTCCAGGGCCGGGTTTTCTTCGTGGTTTCCCGGTTTTTGGGCTCCAGGGGTGAGCCTCATCAGAAATTGGAGGTGTTTGCCGACCTCTGTTGCGCCGCCATTTTTACGGTCGTTCGCGGCGCCGTTGCTGGCGTCAGCCACATGTCGTCCGGCAGCGGCTTCTGAAGTCTCGGTGGAGGTGGATAAGGATGTTTGCGGCCCTCCCACGTCCGAGACACGCGCTACGATCAGCGACGGCAGGCCATCGTTGGTAGTCAGAACGCGCCATCTCGCCTTCTTGGCGCCGCTCTTCGTACGCCGGTTTGCCGTAGGTGGCGGGCGGGACGTGCCCGCCGCACCACTCGCCTCGCCAGCCGCATAACGGCTTGCCGACGCAGTAGGAGCGTTGCTAGTCTCGGTGTCCATGTCCAGGTCCAGGTCAGCCGTAGGTAGCGGACAGGAAGCGGCCTCCGCCAGAGCAAGCTTTAGAGGCTGCCGCCGCACCCCCCCTCCCGTCCCCCCCCCCCTCCCCCGCCACTCGCTTCAGTGGCGTGTGCCACCTCCGCATAACGCCTGCCCATTCCTAGATCGTCAGCCAGCTCGTGAACTTCGTCCATTTGCCGGGTCGTCGTAGTCGGGGGGCCGGATGGGGCCGCCGACCGAGCAAGCTCGGCCGGACAGCGATGCGCCACACCCTTCACTTCGTGACTGCGGTCTGCACGCGATGGCATCTTGCCTCTCTGGCTGTATTTATACATGTGGCGCAGCGGACGGCCAAGGGAACACCTGCTGTCATCTGCCGTATGCACACGGCAGCAGTCTCTAAACGGTCGCTTTCTCGGACACATAATCTTTAATAACCAAGTTACGAATTAATTTAGAAAATTTGGAAATTTGTGGTAAGATCTTATGGCACCAACACTACTTAATCTAACTTAAACTAACTTACGCTAAGACGACACAGACACACCCATGCCCGAGGGAGGACTCGAACCTCCGACGGGGGAAGCGGACCGTGAAAAGACGCCTTAGACCGGTCGGATACCCCGCGCGGCCGATTAATTTAGAATCTTATTAAGTTTTACATACATCTAGGTAAGTTGGTTGTAATCACAGAAAAAGTTTCAGCTCGCTTCCATAAAAACTTTGCCTTCTAGAGTTTTTAGAGTGGCACTGACAGTAGATCGTTACTTTTGTAGATCGTTACTTTAAGAGACCTTGTATTGGTTGTTATTCACAGTACGGTCGTAAAACTAGTTATAGCTACCGGCCGCTATGACCGAGCGGTTCTAGGCGCTTCAGTCCGGAACTGTGCTGCTGCTACGGTCGCAGCTTCGAATCCTGCCTCGGGCATGGATGTGTGTGTTGTCATTAAGTTAGTTAGGTTTAAGTAATTCTAAGTCTAGGTGACTGATGACCTAAGATGTTAAGTGCCACAGTGCTTAGAGCCATTTGAACCATTTGTTATAGCTCTATGATTTAATAGGTTTTATCATGTACTATAACCAAAATTTTCTAGCATTAAAATTACATATACTTAACCTACTACAAATGGAGATGTTTTAGTTGCAAATTTATTTTTCATTAAATTACCCGAAAACTATTAGAGGTAGCTTAATGTGGTCAGTTAGTTATTATTTTTAGGTTGAGCTGAAGCATCACACAAAATTTTACATTTCTTAGTCTAATATTTAGCGCCTTTAATTTTTCTTAAAAACGTGGATTGTGACCACAATTCTTATTTTATCATGTTGTGGCTTGCACCAGTTAATTTTGACATACATTGGCACATCATGACCAATTTCTGACCTTATAGCTTTATTATTTAGCGCCACTTATTTTTTCCTTAGAGCGATGTATTTATGAAAACTATTGATTTAAGAACTCTAAGCTTGACATTTAAAACATTATTACATTAAATCATATGTTGTCAAAGTTTGAAAAAGCAATTTTTACTTTAAATTTTATTCTTAATTATGGTGCAATACTTGTGCGCTACGCGCAGACGCGTTATGGTGACGTCGCGCTACTAGCAGTGAACTGGGGTAAGTCCAGGCACGCTCGCTCGCGTCTGTATCACACAAACGTTACAGCGCTTGTTTCGCTGCAGCGTAAGGTATAAAACCAAAGTACACGACATGCTACGCGGCACGTTACGCAGTCGAGTACGGGATGAGTACGGACGTGACGAACGAGAGTGCGACTGTGGCGGCTGCCCCGGCAGCTGCAGACGAAGATTCCGGGGCGGGCGGCCGTCGTTCGATGGGGCAAGCAACATCGACGGCCTTGCTGTCTGCTCCACAGACGACGACCCAGCAAAGTCAACGGACAGAAGCAATGTTCCACGAGACGGATACAGCAAGCGAAAACATGGATCTCGACGATTAATTGCGCAACGCCGTTCGACGAAAACGCGCTGCGCAGCAGACGTCGACAGACGCACAACAGTCGTCGGAAACTACCGACGGCGGCTTCCTGAAACCACCACGCAAGAAGGCCACGTGACAGCGACAGGTGCCTCCACCTGCGCCAGTGTCGACGAGCGACGCCTATAGCGCTCTAGAAACAGCACCAGAAATGGATTCTGCACCACAACGCCAAGATGCCAACACGCCAAACGAGAGAAACTCCCGCCGAGTGTTCTCCAGTATCCGGAGAGCTACAAGAAACTAGAGAATTGGTTGAAGACTAACTACCGCTTCCCCTTCACAGTGAAGCCGGCAGGTGGCGATAAATTGAAGCTACAACTATCAGCCACCGTCGACTACACGAAGGTTATGAACATGGTTGGAGCAGCGGGCATACCATGTTACACCTTCCGGATAGTATGACCTAGGATGCTCAAGGTCGCCATCCATGGAGTACCGATGTCCGTCACTGACGCGGAGCTCAAAGAAGATTTAGAAGACGCTGGTTTTGTCACTACTGTTGTGACAAGACACGAACCACCAGGAGCGACGAAACCAATACCGATGGTTGTTGCCATCCTGAAAGATACGGAAGAACACCGCAAAATCTTCCAGATGGCGAGACTAGGGCGGCTAGTCATCACTGCATAGAAACTTCGAGCTACCAGAGGCCCAACGCAGTGTTTCAACTGCCAAGAGTTCTCCCACGTTCCGCGTCACAGCACAATGCCACCGAAGTGCGTGAAATGCGGCGAGGGACATGACTACCGGAAATGTCCACATCCAAGGGAGCACAAGGCACGCTGCTGCAACTGTGGTGGGCCACACCCTGCCAATTACAGGTCATACCCACAGTTCAAGAATGCCAGCAGACGAATGAGAGACCTACCACCACTGGAGGTAGACAAGAAGAGGGCAGCTGCGGCAACTCGACGGCGCCCAACAAATACCACCGCGAGGACGGCCGTGGTGACGGCCACAAGAACAGCACAGGGAACTCCGACATACCGCAGCGGCGTCACGGTGGCAGACGTCGTCAGTGGAAGGTACCCCGATGCCATGCCGACGGACAACTCCTGCCATACGCCCGTGCAGCAGAGACTACTGCAACAAACTTCCATGGTCAGAGACGCACAACCAGCGACGGATACCCCGCCACAGCAGCCTCCATCACAGCAAGCACCTGTGGCATCTGCAGACATCATGACGATACTCCAGACAATGATGATGATGATGACCGAGCTCACCCAGGCCATACGATCGCTCCCGCAGGCGATCAACGCAGCCGTACAAGCAGCCATTGACTGCCGCCTACAAACCCCAGTCGGACCTACAGCTCAACATGGCCAGGCTTAGACGACTAGAAGCACTCAAAATAGCGACGTGGAATGCGACATCGCTCTACCCTAGCATCCTGGAATTCCGTAACTTCTTAAAGGAGCATGACATAGACGTATGCCTGGTTAACAAAACGCATCTCAAGCCAGGCATCCGAGCCAATGTGGCCAATTACGCATGCCATAGAAATGACAGACCTACGGCAGGCGGAGGCACGGCAATATACGTGCGATCCACGTTGCAGCACTGTGCAGCCCCCTACCTCCGCTACGACACATAGAATCCACAGCGGTGGAAGTGACTACTGTGCAGGGGCCCATCACGTTTTACTCAGTCTACAAGCCGCCACAATTCCGTGGACTACGACCAATCTTCGCTGCAGGGGACTTCAACTGCAAGCACGCTGCCTGGAATTCTAGAACTGCCAACATCAATGGCAGACGACTTCACCATGCCGCAGAGAGAGCCGGGATGCAAATCACTGCTCCCAACGAACCGACACACTATCCACGCAAAAACAACCGGCCTGACGTCCTCGACATCGGCTTTGCGAAAGGACCACAAGCCTTCATCACTGCCGAAGTTATCCACGAACTGCCTTCTGACCACCTCCCGGTGATCTTTACGCTGTCCGAGGAGCCGACTCGGCGACCCCGACACACCAACTACCGCAAAACCAACTGGAAACTATACCAGGCCGAAGCCGTGAACAACCTGAGGGCCAACCGCCCTGCTGCAGCTGCAAATGTGGACGCCATGGCTTCTATCAGGGATGCCCTCACAACAGCCACACCGCCGCCTCGACCTCGCGATCGTCCAACACCCGTCCTACCACAGGACATACTGGACGACGTCACGAGAAGAAATCGGCTCCTTAAAGACTGGCGCCTTACCAGAGACCCGGCACTTAAAAGACAGGCCAACCTACTCAGACGACGGATCCAGGCGGCACTGAAGGAACACCGCAATAGAAGATGGCAAGACAAAATAGCGGCCCTACCACGCGACTCTTCGATGTGGGACACGACCCGTTACTTCCTGCGCCCACGATCACGCCTCCCACCGCTACAGACGCCGGCGGGCACTGTCTACCGTCCGCAAGAGAAGGCCAACGCCCTCGCTGACGTCTTCGAGGGGAACTTCCGTCCTATGGAAGCCCCACTGGACAGACAACACGAGCAGCTTGTGGAAGAACGGCTGGCCACATACCTCATTGCAGTGACGGAAGAAGAGAGAGCCCCAGAAGAAGCCATCACAGAGGTGACAGCTCGTGAAGTCCGAGCCTGCCTTAAGATGCTGCCTACAACCAAAGCTCCAGGACACGATGCCATCCCAGCCCTGGCACTCAAAGCACTACCACCTGAAGCTGATGAAGTATTAGCCAACATCTTCAATAAGATCTTCCGCAGCAGGACCTACCCCAAGGCATGGAAGCATGCTCTGGTCGTAGCTGTCCCCAAACCAGGCAAAAGTCGGGTCGAACCTAAAAGCTACCGGCCCATAAGCCTTCTGCCGTTCATCAGCAAGGTCTTTTAAAGGATCCTCCTCAGCCGACTACAAAGGACGATCACCGATGGAGACCCGCTGCCAGCGGAACAATTTGGATTCAGAGAAGGCCATTCCACCACACTACAACTACTCCGAGTGGTTGAGGAAGCCACAGACACGTTTAACTACAGGGATTTCTGCGGAGCTCTCTTCCTGGACATCAGCAGAGCCTTCGACAGCGTATGGCACACAGGAATCCTGTACAAACTCTTTGTGCTGGGATTCCAAGGAGCCTACGTTCAGCTGCTCGCAGCGTACCTACAGAACAGAACGTTTGCGGTACGAGGCGAAGACACCACCTCCACCATACGGCCAGTGCGAGCGGGAGTACCACAGGGGTCGGTTCTCGGACCGGTCCTCTACTCCCTCTACACGTCTGACCTCCCCAAGACGCCGCAGGTCTCCAGGGCGATGTACGCAGACGACACCGCACTCATCACTCACAGCAGATGGCCGCACATCGTACATCGGCGCCTACAGGATGCCTGCAATGACCTACAAGAATGGGCAACAAAATGGAAAATCGGATTCAATGCCACGATGAGTCATGCACTACTGCTCAGCAAGCGACTAAGACCAGCGTTACCCCAACTGCAGCTCCTGGGGGAGTTCATCCCCTGGACGGACGAGGGCAATTACCTAGGAGTAATACTAGACCCGAAGCTTACATGGGGCAAGCACATTGCTGAAGTTCGAAAGAAGGCACAGGCCGGTCTTGGTGCTCTGTACCCTCTCGACGAGAACTCCTCTCTCCCTATGGACTCAGGACTCACCTTATACAAGTCCTGCGTGAGGCCAATCATGGAATAAGCCCGCGAAGTCTGGGGCAATGCGGCCGACTACCACATCGAAAAGTTGCAGCGACTGCAGAAAATCGCCCTCCGAAGGATATTCCATGTCCCGAGATCATTCCCTGCGCAGCACCTACATGAAGCAGCCCAGGTGCCGGCAATGAAGCAGCTCATCAAGCAGCGAGCCACGAGAATATACGGCAACCTCAGAGAAGCACCCTCGCCACTCGTTCGCCAGCTCGGCCGACGAAATGAAGAGACAGACCGCTATAAGCGGTCCGTGGCCCTACTGCACAGACAGTAGATTCACCTGCAGATAACCAGCACATTCATACGCACCAAGACGACACACAACAACGAGACGACTAACCCTCCGACGAGAAGTCAAGAAGAAGCAGTCAATGCCTGCAGGGTACATGCTGCATTACCCCCATCGCCGGATACAGAAGATGCGAGCGTGCTACGTGGCACTTCACAACAGAACAGCAAAGTGATAACACGTGCAATCTACGAGTTTCTTAAATCAGTGGGTATGAAGGCTCGCAATGAGGTCGTTCGATACAACTAGCCCGAGAATATGACGAGAGTATTATACGCCAGGAATAATTCTTGCAGAAATCTTATGCATCAACCACATTTAACAAGAACGATGAAATTAGGATTGCCATTCAACGCTAGAACGCTTTAATCCTCCCGTGTAAGAGTTTCATGTATCTTGAAGGATCATTGACGAAAAAGGATGGTACTGCTACAGTGGCATCGAAGCTTACACGGAATGCTTTATCGTTCCTGTTTCATGAGATACGATATGAACTTAAAGGAGCCGAGGTTGACCATAGACGCAGTTTAGGTATAACATCAACTCTTAAAACGTATATCTCTGCTTCTCTCTCGGATTTGAGCGATTTGGAAAATGCTGAATGGTTCATTGACAAGCCAGCGGATAGAACAGTACAAGAGATTTACTGCGTGTATACCTTTAAATTTTTAAACTTTTTCTGGTACGGAGTGCAACGGATAACAACTCATACATTCAAGGAGCTCGAGAGGAGAATCTGGTCACCATCAATAAAATAATATGGAAAATGCCACACTTCACAGTATTGGATACGCAGAGTTTGAAGCTTTTAAAAGTTCTGAATGCCAGCGTATTTCTGCCGCTATCGTTCCGTTCACCCACGGGAGGTTTTTGAGTACCCAATGCTACCGACTGCAAGCAGACGAAGTGGTCTATTAAAAGCTCCTCTGAGCTGGAGACGCCCAGTTTCATCATACTTGCGCTTCAGACCAATATAAGAGGGGATATAGCAATTGATTCCGCAAATTTGATAATGGCAAATTAACTAATGCCAGATTCTATGTGAACTCTGAATTCTAGCCGTATATTAATTTACACCTGCAGTGGAATGAAAATGTATATGGTCTAGCATATGATGTGTATACGAGGTTCTGTGCTTCATACTATGAAGAGGAGGGATGTCTACTCAGTCCACAGATATTCAAGGAGCTGACGCCAATCATAGTAATAGACTGCTCAAAACAGAACCAGCTAATTAAATCTGGATCTATAGATGTACGAACTGAATTTGTATCTTCGGCAAGTTTCCGGAACACACTGCAGCGTATGCTCTAGTTCACATGACCGTGTGATCATCTGCTGCCCACTCACCGGTGTTGTACAACGAGCTGAAAAAATGAACAGGTGCTGCGCCATACCCAGAGCATTCCACTGTGGTGTCTCAAGCAGTGAACATCATTGCAGACCCTCAGGGTTTCTATGATGATGAGCGTAGTCAGTTTATATATAATGATGTTGCATTCGTAACGTACACAGAAGATGCTGGAATAATAGAGACCTATTCAGCGAACATTCATCACAGAGGTATTTCAAAAATGTAAAGTGTGCTGAATACGGAAAAGTGCAAAATGGTTAAGACATTTCTACCATAGAATTAACTGGGATGGTCCTGGCATATCCTATAATGATATGGCGACGTCGCTTCGATTATTCGACCACACGGATACCATCATCTACTTGAAGGAGAAGATCTCATGCATGCGTCGAATCTTCAAGTTTGCTGCTGTTCGAGACCTGGAATTCTAAGGGGATCCTGGTCTCCACCAACTCAAGAAAAAGACATTTGAAAATAGTGTTACTGTGTTTGGTGGCCAGGGTGGCCGAGCGGTTCTAGGTGCTACAGTCTGGAACCGTACGACCGCTACGGTCGCAGGTTCGAACCCTGCCTCGGGCATGGATGTGTGTGATGTCCTTAGGTTAGTTAGTTTTAAGTATTTCTGAGTTCTAGGGGACTGATGACCTCAGAAGTTGAGTCCAATAGTGCTCAGAGCCATTTGAACCATTTTTGTTACTGTGTTTGCTTATGAAAATGTAAAATTGCCTTTAAGTTGTATATGAATTATTACTTAAAATTTGTGTGTACATTTTTTCCATGCTGTTCCCCCTTGATAGTATACAGTTTCACTCAGATACTATGTCCGTGGTTTTCTTCAAGCACAGGAGATATAATTTGAGACATGTTTGCTATTTGTCTTGGGAAGCGGTTACAGTCACTTGGCCCCTGCGCCCATAAGATTGGTTCAAATGGTTGTGAGCACTATGGGACTCAACATCTGAGGTCATCAGTCCCCTAGAACTTAGAACTACTTAAATCTAACTAACCTAGCGACACCACACACATCCATGCCCAAGGCAGGATTCGAACCTGCGACCGTAGCGGTCGCGCGGTTCCAGACTGAAGCGCCTAGAACCGCTCGGCCACACAGGCCGGCGCCCATAAGACAATTCGTGCTGTATGATAGGCATAATCCCATGCAATGATTCTATATATTATTTTATCCTCCATCCTGAACTTCACCATCTTAATAGCACTCATCTCCAGAAAAACTAATGTCATTTGTCTCATGCACATCCTTTTTATATACACAATGCAATAGGGGAGAGGTCTTTTTATACCGGCCGCGGTGGTCTAGCGGTTCTAGGCGCTCAGTCCGGAGCCGCGCCACTGCTACGGTCGCAGGTTCGAATCCTGCCTCGGGCATGGATGTGTGTGATGTCCTTAGGTTAGTTAGGTTTAAGTAGTTCTAAGTTCTAGGGGACTGATGACCTCAGCAGTTAAGTCCCATAGTGCTCAGAGCCATTTGAACCATTTGAGCCATATTTTAGGTCTGTTATTTTTTGTAAATAATAACAAGAAAGACGTATGGTAAGGAATTTTGTTTCATTTATTCAATACACACAAATGCCGTTTGATTTTTGAGATACAGTTTAGTTCTTGAGATACAATTCAGTTCTTGATGTACAGGTCAGTTATTGAGATACCATTTGACTCTGAGATTTCAATGCATTTAACTTACACACTACAGCAGTAACACTGGTTGAGGATAGTTTTTACAATTTCTTTATAAATCTACATCACTTTTTTATAAATCTACATCTAAAAACTAATCCAAAGATTTTTTTTACTACTACAACTGAATTCCATGTTCCAGTAACACAGGTTGAACAGTAATTCTGATGGACTACGTACACTTGGAAACTAATCAGTCCTGGACAGCTAGTGGCAGGTGAAAAACTTAAAAACGATATGTATAAATAAAACATACAAATATCTTTTGTTTGTTTATGCTTTTGTTCACATTTTTAAAGTTTTCTTAACATATTTTATGATTTTTCACTTTCTTTTCACACGCATCATTTTGTCCTTGTTTTATGCTTTTTTCCATACATGGTGAGTGTATATATACATATGTGTACATAGTACACATAAATAAATATTTAAACCACACACACACACACACACACACACACACACACACACACACGCACAAAAATGGTTCAAATGGCTCTGAGCACTATGGGACTTAACTGCTGAGGTCATCAGTCCCCTAGAACTTAGAACTACTTAAACCTAACTAACCTAAGGACATCACACAGATCTATGTCCGAGCGAGGCAGGATTCGAACCTGCGACTGTAGCGGTCGCACGGTTCCAGACTGTAGCGCCTAAAACCACTCGGCCACCCGGCCGGCACACACACACACACACACACATACACACACACACACACGTACACACACGCACACACACACACACACACACACACACACACACACACACACACACACACAAAGAATTACTTACACTACGATAAAAGGGTTATGCTACTACTATGCAGACACACACAAAAATGGTTCAAATGGCTCTGAGCACTATGGGACTTAACTGCTGAGGTCATCAGTCCCCTAGAACTTAGAACTACTTAAACCTAACTAACCTAAGGACATCACACAGATCTATGTCCGAGGCAGGATTCGAACCTGCGACCGTAGCGGTCGCGCGGTTCCAGACTGTAGCGCCTAAAACCACTCGGCCATCCCGGCCGGCACACACACACACACACACACACATACACACACACACACGTACACACACACACACACACACACACACACACACACACAAAGAATTACTTACACTACGATAAAAGGGTTATGCTACTACCATGCAGACACACATATTCTCTCCCTCACTCATTTTCCCCCTCTCAGTCAGTAGCCCACCTCTTCTCCCACTACAAGTGAGTAGTGCGAGTCCGGGAGAGTTTCAATCCCATCATCACAAATGACCCTTTTATTGTTATGACGCGACAGGCCGATTTTAGACTGCAGCCCAGTGGACACCTCATGTCGTTTCGATGGAATACTAGTTTGCCGTATCATATGCGGTAGCTGCGATGCAGCACCACAAACACCGCTGTGCATTCACTGCAAATTGTCTTCGGTAGAGAGGTCTCTCGATGCCATACACCCTCAGCTCGCATTTGGTGACGCCTTCTAAAGTGCGAAACACATACATTTTTGATTGCAGACCCACTGTCTCCACAATCAGCAATCCATTCACCTCTTCTTTCATTAGGCCGATAACCTTCTTGTTCTGTGGAACAATATCATAAGGATTGTCGGCCGTATGTGAGGACGTGTCTTGTTCATAACCGCGGTACATCATTACTTCATATGGATGACAGTTCTTTAACCAATAGATGAAGCTATCTGTATCCATATAAAGTAGCATAGGATTTGCGAAATGAGTTCTCGCAAACTCATAATGAAAGTGGCACATGTAGAGTTTGGATAGGTCTAGTATGCACATCCCCACATAAATAGGTCTCGTAAACCTCACTACAGTTGTCGCCAACTTCACAGCAAAATGGCTCTGAGCACCATGGGACTTAACTTCTATGGTCATCAGTCCCCTAGAACTTAGAACTACTTAAACCTAAATAACCTAAGGATATCACACACATCCATGCCCGAGGCAGGATTCGAACCTGCGGCCGTAGCAGTCGCGCGGTTCCGGACTGAGCGCCTAGAACCGCTAGACCACCGCGGCCGGCAACTCCACAGCAACAAAGTTCTTATTGAATATGTCGACCCGTTTAAAATTTGGTCTGGCAATGCATTTTTGCATTTTCTTACGCCATAGCACCCATGCCATTCGGGTATAATCAAAATTTCACGTCGTACCCTCAAATTCTCCATCGTTTCGCCGAAAAATGAATTATTCATTAATATATCAAAATCTTCCTCAACGTCTCTTTTTCGAATTCAAATCAATACATTCTTTCAACCAGGGAAATTGCTTGAAGGGGGCAGCCCAGATGATTCTAACCAGCTCCATCCCAAAGCTGAGACATTACTGGAGATTATTGTAATGAATAATGTATCACCGCTGATTCCCCAATGTTTTCATCCATTTTGGCGTGGAGCCTCCTCGCGGGACTCGTTACTCTGGACACTGCCGCAAATCGGCATGCGCATCATGCAAACTAATACCCTTCATAATTTTTACATCTAATCCTTTGCATTCATGTTCGTGCACCCATCAGAGCTCACCAATCGGCAGTAAATGTTGCGTGGCATGCCCGTATAAGTTATGTACATCCAAGTACATGATGTAAATCGAATCAAGGAATGCGTTGAACCCGTCACCCATCCATGAGTAGTTTGCCTTGGCGTACAGACACATTGGCAAAGTCCCCCATAAATCCCTCCCTCAAAGAAAAGAAGCATGTCAACATCAGGCAATAAGCCAATGCTGCACTTCGTTTTCTTGAGCATTGCATCCCAAGTCAACCCAGGCACCATGTGATAAAAAGGAGGTGTCCGGAATGTCTCCAAAACGTCCGCTAGCTAGCGGACGTCTGTGTCCATATTGAGCCGTGCATACTCTCCTAAAGCGGTGAGGTTGGATTCCCGTCAGGCATTCGTAGCATTCTCATACTCTTCATCGGTTTTGGCACCGCCTGTAAAGTTGCTGGAGAATGCATCTAGGAACGGGTAGCCTGGTTTCGTTGAGTTTTGCAATACTATCGACATTCTCATGTCGGAAAACCGCCTTCTTAATCACAACATCAAATTTTTTGTCGTCGAGAAATGCAGCTCGAGTGATATGCGTGAGTGTGTGGAGTGGCGCTAGCATAAAACATAGCGTGCCAAGGAAGCAGAGCGTAATTCTTGCCGTCATTCGTTTGGAGAATGAAACGTACTTCTCAGCGCTGTGAGGTAGGACACTGACCTGATTTTTCTTCCAGCCGAAATCAGCCAAGTACTCAACAAGAAAGTGAGCGTCATACCTGCTTAAATTATGGAAGAAAACGGGTATGTGCCTTGGTAGCTGGTACTTCGAATTGCACGTATTGTGGACTGCACAACAGAACTTCCTCGTAAGATGGCAGTGGTCCCTAGAAGGAGTTTCCGCTTTTCTATCTAACGGCAGGCCACAAATATGACAGTCGCGTTGTTGTACGAACTTTATTCTCCTTCGATTTGGTCATGGGAACATCGTCATTGTAAGGTTTATCAACCTCTCATGAAAGATTTTCGAGATCACTGAGCAGCAAAACAGCAGGATTATCTCCAACATAAGGTTTGTAGTGATTAAGATACAATTTGATACACTGCTGCATATGGTATGTGTTTTTCTGTAAAGGAGGTATGTGAGGTCGTAGGTCACCTTCACAGCACGTCGCAGGAGAGAGGAGGCATTCGAAGTCGGTGTAGAGTATAAACGGGCATCGCATCTGATGTTGAGCGTTTTAAAACTTTATGAGATTGATATAGCTGGACCCTCGATTTACTGGATCATAGACTTGTGTATGGATGTCCACGTGTAGTATTCGGCTGAGTGTTTTAGCTGATTCTCTCACTTCCATCTCGGAAAACCGAGCCAGTACAGCCCTCAAGGTAGGTTCACGTAACCACTCGATGATTGATGTACTCCGTATTGTCACGCCATTGTTCCCCAAAAGATAATGAAGACTTGCCTTTTCAATACCAGAGACAACTTTCGTGGGAGGGGGGGGGGGGGGGGGGGTGACATTTCGATGCACAACACGACACAGCATTTAATGGTGGGATACCGCGGATCATTGACTGCCTTGAAGAGCTCCGTTTCCACGACAGGAAGGCATGCTCTTAGAAACGCGGCAGAGTCGTGGCACCTCCTGCTGGATTCTCGAGCCTTGCGAACGAGATTCGATCCTCAAAGGCGTCTGCAATCACTGAGTATTCTACCTGCAGTATGGTGCCACTGACCTGACGTCCTTCACTAAAAGGACGGGAGAGGGAATGGCGCTAGCCACAGGATCGTTGCTATAATTAATACAATAAAAAATGTTCAAATGTGTGTGAAATCTTATGGGACTTAACTGATAAGGTCATCAGTCCCTAAGCTTACACACTACTTAACCTAAATTATCCTAAGGTCAAACACACACACCCATGCCCGAGGGAGGACTCGAACCTCCGCCGGGACCAGCCGCACAGTCCAAGACTGCAGCGCCTAAGACCGCTCGGCTAATCCCGAGCGGCATTAATACAATAACTACAACCAGATGACAAAGCTGCTTTCTTGAGGGGTATGTGTCGTACCTTTCGAGATCGGCGAGGACGAGATGGTTGTGGTGGAGGAGGAGGAGGAGAAGATTGTGCAGTATCAGGCCAGTGCGAGCAGACTGGTTGCTGCAGCCCTGACCCGCTTGCCAGAAGGAGGGTGGCCCATGGAAGCCAGACCGGTGCAGGGGAGGCACTGGGGGCGGCGGCAACGGCGGCGGCGGCGGCGCCTTCCCGCATGGCGACTAGCGGCGCCCTTGCCGGTGAGGTGTGCCTCACTGAGTCCCGCTTTGGAAAAAGCAGGTTTCGCTGCCCTGGGTACCTGAGCCACAACGTTTTGCATTAATTGTTGCCTTGATTACCTATTTCGCTCTGTGTCCTTGCCTTCTCTCTTACATCCTCACGCCGATGAAGGTCTTTCCCCATCTTCCCCACCGATGATGGCATTTCGTCCTTACCCGAACTGGGGGAGCCCATCTGTTCAGCTCCCCTATATCACCTGAAACATAGTGACCTAATCATAAAAACATAAACATACAAAAAAAAAGAGAATAAAATATACCCTTACTGATCTGTGATGGCTCTGGTTTATCACTGACACATATCCCTCCCTGTTCACCTTCTTCTACCAGGAAATCATCTACATTAAACAATAAGGGTCATATTTCATGTATGTGATGAAATTTTTGTCAAACAGCAACACATTAAGTGTACACAGTAGTACGAAGAGCCACGCAGAGTGGCTGCGCGGCTTAGGCGCCATGTCACGGATTGCGCGGCCCCTCCCGCCGGAGCTTCGAGTCCTCCCTGAGGCATGGGTGTGTGTGTTGTTCTTGGTATAAGTTAGTTTAAGTAGTATGTAAGTCTAGGGACCGATGACCTCAGCAGTGTGGTCCCTTAGGAATTCACACACATTTCAACATTTAGTACAAAGAGGAAGAAAATTATACACACATGAAAAAAAGTTTTGCATCACCAGGATCCCAGAACTCCTGAAGATAGACGTTGACTGTGGATACTGTATCACAGACACAGTCCCTTCGACTGTTCTGAGATGTCACTAAACCCGCCCAAATATGTAAATAACTATGCATGAGCAGCGCCTATTAGACGGAGGGGGTCCGACAGCCGATCAGTTCCAGTCATTCCACCAGGAAGGAGGTACACGGCTCGTGGTGTCCTAGACGGTCAATACCGCGGTTCGATCACACCCGCATTGTTACTTTATGCCAGGAAGGCCTCTCAACAAGGGAAGTGTCCAGAAGTCTCGGAGTGAACCAAAGCGATGTTGTTCGGACATGGAGGAGATACAGAGAGATAGGAACTGTGGATGACATGCTTCGCTCAAGCCCCCCAAGGGCTACTACTGCAGTGTATAGCCGCTATCTACGGATTATGGCTCGGAGGAACCCTGACAGCAACGCCACCATGTTGAATAATGCTTTTCGTGCAGTCACAGGACGTTGTGTTACGACTCAAACTGTGCGCAATAGGTTGCATGAGGCGCAAAAATGGCTCTGAGCACTTTGGGACTCAGCATCTGAGGTCATCAGTCCCCTAGAACTTAGAACTACTTAAACCTAACTAACCTAAGGACATCACACACATCCATGCCCGAGGCAGGATTCTGGACTGAAGTGCCTAGAACCGCACGGCCGTGAGGCGCAATTTCACTCCCGACATCTATGGCGAGGACCATCTTTGCAACCACGACACCATCCAGCTTGGTACAGATGGGCCCAACAACATGCCGAATGGACCGCTCGGGATTGGCATCGCGTTCTATTCACCGATGAGTGTCGCATATGCCTTGAAGCAGACAATCGTTGGGGACATGTTTGGAGGCAATCCAGTCAGGCTGATCGCCTTAGTGTCACTCTCCAGCGAGTGCAGCAAGGTGGAGGTTTCCTGCTGTTTTGGGGTGGCATTCTGTGGGGCCGACGTACGTCGCTGGTGATCATGGAAGGCGCCGTAACGACTGTACGATTGGTGAATGCCATACTCTGACCGATAGTGCAACCATATTGGCAGCATTTTGGCGAGGCAAGCCTTCGTGGACGACAATTCGCGTCCCCATCGTGAACATCTTGTGAATGACTTCCTTCAGGATAATGACATCGCTCGACTAGAGTGGCCAGCATGTTCTCCAGACATGAACCCTACCGAACATGCTTGGGATGGATTGAAAAGGGCTGTTTATGGACGAAGTGACCCACCAACTACCCTGAGGGATCTACGCCAAATCGCCGTTGAGGAGTGGGACAATCTGGACCAACAGTGCCTTCATAAACTTGTTCATAGTATGCCACGACGAATGCAGGCATCACCAAGAGGACGTTCTGCTGGGTATTAGAGGTACCGGCGGGTACAACAATCTGGACCACGACCTCTGAAGGTTTCGCTGTATGGTGGTACAACATGCAATGTGTGGTTTTCACGAGCAATAAAAAGGACGGAAATGATGTTTATGTTGACCTCTGTTCCAATCTTCTGTACGGGTTCCGGAACTCTCGGAACCGAGGTGATGCAAAACTTTTTTTGATGTGATACTTACAATGCTGTTGCTGGCTTTCGGTAGCCAGGTCGTCAATTATCCGCTGCACATGTACTGAAACAAAACGAAATTGTTAGTGAAAAGAAGAGAATTAACGTTTTATCGGTTTTCATCCTCAAGATCATCTACAACAACAACATAATACGGGTGCAACTAATTTTTTAGAAAGAAGTTATGTATACATAGTACTACGATGAAAAAAAATGAATGGAGATATACGAAAAAAAGAAGTTACTTTTAACGAATTTGATCGTCTAAATAATCTGCAACAACAACAACATATTATGTAAACGTTGAAACTTTTTCTTTTAGAAATAAATTACGTACATAGGATACTGCAAGGAAAAAAATTAATGACACACTATGTGATCAAAAGTATCCAGACACCGCCTAAAACATACGTTTTTCATATTATTTGTATTGTGCTGCCACCTACTGCCAGGTACTCCATATCAGGGACCTCGGTAGCCATGAGACATCGTGAGAGAGCAGAATGGGGCGCTTCGCGGAACTCACGGACATCGAACTTGTTCAGGTGATGGGGTTACACTTGTGTCATTCGTCTGTAGGTGAGATTTCTACACTCCTAAACATCCCTATGTCCACTGTTTCTGTTGTGGGTTGGTACATGATTACGGTATCAATAGTAACTGGTAATGGCGTCTTGCTAGGTCGTAGCAAATGACGTAGCTGAAGGCTATGCTAACTATCGTCTCGGCAAATGAGAGCGTATTTTGTCAGTGAACCATCGCTAGCAAAGTCGGTTGTACCACTGGGCTAGTGCTAGGAAGTCTCTCTAGACCTGCCGTGTGGCGGCGCTCGGTCTGCAATCACTGACAGTGGTGACACGCGGGTCCGATGTACACTAACGGACCGCGGCCGATTTAAAGGCTACCACCTAGCAAGTGTGGTGTCTGGCGGTGACACCACAGTTTCCGCTGTGATAGTGAAGTGGAAAAGTGAAGGGACGTGTACAGCACAAAAGCGTACAGGCCGACCTCGTCTCTTGACTGACAGAGACCGCCGACAGTTGAAGAGGGTCGTAATGTGTAATAGGCAGACATCTATCCAGGCCATCACACAGAAATCCCAAACTACATTAGGATCCACTGCAAGTACTGTGACTATTAGGTGGAAGGTGATAAAACTTGGGTTTCATGGTGGAGCGGCTGCTCATAAGCCACACATCACACCGGTAAATGCCAAACGACGCCATGCTTGGTGCAAGGAGCGTAAACATTGAACAATTGAACAGTAGAAAAACGTTGTGTGGAGTGACGAATCACGGTATACAATGTGGCAATCCGATGGCAGGGTGTGGGTATGGCGAATGCCCGGTGTACGTTATCTGGCAGCGTTTGTGGTGCCAATAGTAAAATTCGGAGGCGGTGGTGTTATGGTGTGGTCGTGTTTTTCATGGAGGGAGTTGACACCGCTTGTAGTTTCGCGTGGCACTATCACAGCACAGGCCTACATTGATTTTTTAAGCACCTTCTTGTTTCCCACTGTTAAAGAGCATGGCGGCTGCATCTCTCAGCACGATCGAGCACCTGTTCGTAATGTACGGCCTGTGGCGTAGGGGTTACACGACAATAACATCCCTGTAACGGACTGGCCTGCACATAGCCCTGATCTGAATCCTATAGAACACCTGTAGGATGTTTTGGAACGCCGACTTCGTGCCAGGCCCCACCGACCGATATCGATACCTCTCCTCGGTGCAGCACTTCGTGAAGAATGGGCTGCCATTCCCCAAGAAACCTTCCAGCACCTGATTGGACGTATAACTGCGAGAGTGGAAACTGTCATCAAGGCTAAGAGTGGGCCAACACCATATTGAATTCCAGAATACCGATGAAGGGCGCTACGAATTTGTAAGTCATTTTCAGCCAGGTTTCCGGATACCTATGATCACATAGTGTATGATATTGCAGTGCCTGCGTTGTTCCAATGTACGATGAAATATTCCTTTGAACATGAATGTATGTCTGAGGGACTATTGCATCGTATATTGCAACAGCACAGGCACTCAAATATCGTATTTGCCTGCCGACACCAGGCAAGCGACTTTCTATTAAAATGTCTCCCTTGCCCGGGAATGTACTTAATAAATGTGCGAGTACAGGCTGTAGACATATGGTTGACGTCATATGGAAGTTTGGGTCTGGCCGTGAGTCGTGCTTAGATAGGCTAATTGTAAGGCGACTGCTCGCGATAAGCGCTAAATCTGGGTTCGAGTCCTCTTCCGGCAAAATTTTCGTGGTCATCGTTTCACTATACAGCTGATGGTAGTCCATATTGGCAACTCCGAATACATTTTATGCATACATAATAAATCCCGACGACTATGTTTTACGTGATTACCATAGGGGTTCAAGACAATATTAAAGAATTAAGGAACGATAGGTTGGAAATATCATCGAGGGGCAGAAAAGTTAAAGCGGTAGCGACAATAAGGTCTAGCATGTAGAATCGCTGCGGCGGAATAGCACAGCGAAAACGGATCAGCCAAATACCAGAAACTTTCAATTAAACAGAAACTCGAAACAAGGTATAGTATGAAGCAAATGTGCTTCACACATAAAAGGGAAATGAAGTTTTCTATAGTGGATCAACATCGTGAAGACGGAGTCGGAAACAAGTCAAATCACTGATACTAGTGTGTTTAGGAAGGCTGTACTAGCAATGAACAGGAAATTCTATAAACAAACAGTCGTTGTGTTGATTCCTCGAGGTACGTTGACGACCATGAATCATGGGGATTATTTCTATGCCACATATTTCCGTTCTTGTTGGGAAGATATCTTGTTCGCCAACTTGAATAATGCCAACCGTATTACTGCGGCTCCATATAGGTTCGTAGGAAGTGTACAGGCTCTCTAACTTGGGCTCCGCGATTGTGACCGAGTTCGTGTAATAAATGCAAGAACGCACCGATATCATTCATTCCTCGGGCTGCAAGAATGTTTCCCTCTAATTCCTTCTGCTTTTGCTCGTAAGGTGCGCCAAGAAACTGGTTACACCTCACCATCTCTCTCTAAAGATACTGAATCAAGTCTTGATATTGTAGTTCTGCGTCCGCAGTTCGTGGTCGTGCGGTAGCGTTCTCGCTTCCCACGCCCGGGTTCCCGGGTTCGATTCCCGGCGGGCTCAGGGTTTTCTCTGCCTCGTGATGACTGGGTGTTGTGTGCTGTCCTTAGGTTAGTTAGGTTTAAGTAGTTCTAAGTTCTAGGGGACTGATGACCATAGCTGTTAAGTCCCATAGTGCTCAGAGCCATTTGAACCATTTTTGTAGTTCAGCATATAGATCCAGCACTAAGATTCTTAACTTCATGCGTCCTTTTTGCCTTGCGTTCAGTACTCATATTTGTTATTTGGTTGCTGCCTTGTCTCCGAGGCTTCGCCGCACTCGCAGAAATACGAAGCCAGTTGTCGGCAGCTGATTAGAGCTCGTAGCCATGCACTCTACGAGAGCTAAGGTGGCTGCAGTTAAGTTGCATTGCGCCTAGTGTTGTTTTCACTGCGCGAACATGTCGACAGTTACGGAAATGTTTGGTGTCATTGTTTTTTACCGTAGTCGCTCTCCACACACACACGTGGGAATGCATGTCAGCTTCCGATCACACACTGACTGTTGTGTAAATGCGTTGCAGAATCTGCGACAAGAGTGTGGTTGTATCTGGAGCCGGAAGAAGATAAAGAAAGGAAGGAAGATAGGGTTCAACGTCCCGTCGACATCGAGGTCGTTAAAGACGGAGCACAAGCTCGAATTGTGTCAAAGATGGGGAAGGAAATCGGTCGTGGCCTTTCAAAGAAACCATCTTGGGATTTGCTTGAAGCGATGTAGGGAAATCACAAAAAACTTAAATCTGGATGGGCGGACATGAGTTTGAACCGTCGTCTTCCCAAATGCAAGTCCAGTGTGCTAAACACTGCGCCACCTCGCTCGGTTTGGAGCCAAGAGAGACCTATCGACTCGTCTATGTTGCGCTGTGGCGTTGGTAAGTCGCTCTGCGCTTAGGTCATTCTGCAGCAGTGCAGCTTCACCTGGTGTGGCTCATGTTCCACTTAGTTCGCACATACGGCGACAGTTGCGTGAAAATGGATGATATAATTGTTTATCTTACCAGAGTCACAGTTGTGGGAATGAGTGACGGCTCTTGGTCACAAAATGTTTGAGCACATCGTTTTCTTTTTTCTTTTTTGCCAGAATCGCTTACACATAGTCCTGAAATCTCCCTAGTGACACAAGCATCAGTGACACATGTCTGAAAGGAGAACAATGTAGCGATTTCCACGGAAATACGCTGCAATTGTCAGTATGCGTTCTGTGGATAAAATTATGTTGTTGCTGACTAGATCAGTGATTTCCCACGCATGCGCTTTATAAATAGGAGGTCATCTAGACAGCGTGACTATTGTACAAGTGTACAGCTACAGGAGTACATCGACATGAATTCATCAACACTGCAGAGGCCTATCAGCGTCGGTAGTGGGATTCTTTCTAAAACTTGAAAAGCTTGCGACTTTACCGACAGACGTGCGGTTCCCTACTATAAAGCCGAGAAAAGTTATTACGCCTTACAGGGAGGCCATTATTGTGGAGCTGTTAGACAAAAAGTTTCTTCCCACAACGTTTCTCAAGCATGAGTGAGAAGGATTTACCATTCTTAAATAATTGCAATTTATGTACGTGCTGAGATGTTACTGTAAATGGTATGCACATCGTGTCTTTCACCACTGAGTGGAAGTTTTTTCTTCTGTTTTCAAGATATATGTCCTTAACAGCGCTCACGCCAAACAAACGAAATATTCTTGCAATGTGTTCGTTACACACATTTGTATGTTTGGACTAAATGCATTACCTTATTTTCCACGGTTATGAACACCATATATTAATGTCCATGGACTATGATTGTGTTGTTTTGACATTGGGGTGGTATCGCATCGGCCACCGTGATTGAACTGGAACATGCTGAGGCGAAAATCGACTGCAGATGCCACTGTGTTGTCAGTCTTTTTCTCGATGCAATTCAACGTGTTAATTGCGATTCTGTATCATAACAGAGACGAAATAAGAAATAAATATTTATTGGTGAACTATTGTTTTTCTCGTATTTCGCCAAATGCACTATGCTTCTTAATGAAAATACACTTATTTCTTACAGTTTTTTGAATACTACAACAACAGTAAGATGCATCAATCATGTCCGTAGATGTCTGCTCATTTTAAACTTTAAATAAATAAATTCGATTAAATATATAATTTTATATGCTTATGTACTAATTTACTTACAGGATATATCTCAGTTCCGTTAGGACTGTAGCTATGAAAAATAAAAGTTATCGATTATGTTCACAAAATCACTGTATTTATTGAAATAGTCACTGACTAGTTCTATTCTGGAATTGCATTTAGTACCGCAGTACAATTTTCTTCATTGTCCTTAACTGCATCGTAACAATGTCCTTTCATTGCCAAATTCTATTTGTGGAACTAAAGAGAAGTCGGCTGATGTGACATCTGGAGAATACAGGGGTGATCCAGGACTGTGATGCATTTGCTGGCCAAAAACTCGAGCACGACCTTCACTTTGTGGGGTGGGGTGTTCTCGTACAGGAGCGACCAGGAATCTTCCTCTCGGTATTCAGGTATAATTGGACGAATTCTCGCCCACAACCGATGGAGGTTTCAAAAAACTTTATGTTGCCTCGTTGCTCCACCAGCACTTTCTGATGAACGTCAGACACGTACTATTACATTTGCGACCAGGGCATCTGCTGCAGCTACCTCCTACACGGCAGTTGCTCAAGTTCAAGAATTGTAACGCCACAGTTGGCTCTGAGCACTATGGGACTTAACATCTATGGTCATCAGTCCCCTAGAACTTAGAACTACTTAAACCTAACTAACCTAAGGACATCACACAACACCCAGCCATCACGAGGCAGAGAAAATCTCTGACCCCGCCGGGAATCGAACCCGGGAACCCGGGCGTGGGAAGCGAGAACGCTACCGCACGACCACGAGATGCGGGCGAACGCCACAGTTGGCCACGAGACAGCATCGTCGTTTGGAATTACGCACGAGCAATCCTAACGTAGCTGGGACGTACTGTGTATGCCTGCTTGGTTGAGCATTCCCGGCCAAGTTGGAGATTTCCTTCACTCGGGGACTGGTTGTTGTGTTGTCATCATCATCGACACGCAGGTCGCCCAGTGTGGCGTCATCTGAAAAGAGGTGCATCTCGGTGACTGAACTTCCTCAGGCGGGGAATACTGGCCGTATATACTAAAAGACGACGTTTCATTCTCATTCACTATGCACACCTTCTATTGCAATTCTTTCGTCATCTTACAATTGCACTGGGATCCTATATGGCTAGACAATTTTCTATAGCAATATTAGACTAGTCAGTGAGAGATGATAGGCGGAGGATATTTTTCGTTACTCGTGAACCGAATTTAGCAGTCTCCCTACAGTGGCAAGGATGGCTTGCTGTATGGAGCATGTGGGACCGGTTTGAGTGCTACGTAGTGACCAAAGTTGTCCCTCTTCGTAGCTCACAAGTTGTGGTACCAACCGTGAAACTTAACTTCTCACTCACTTTTAACGCTGCAAAGTAGCTTCCCTGACGAAACTCTGACTGCCTTCTGACGAATGACGAGCGATTTTCCGGTGTTTCGGTGGCTAGCCATTCCGGCATCGTGTTTCTCGGCAATCCCGTGCCCTCTGATTGGCCGGGTCAGGAGCGCGCCAATTCTCGCGACCCGACGCTCCCAGCTATCCTTTGGAGACGTGGAACTTCGGTCAGTTCTGTCCTGTTCCTGCTCGATGGTGGAAGCTTGAGGTTGCGATGCTGATATCGGCAGGCATGTGTGCCCTCAGTGAATGCCAACTTAGTTGTCTAAAACGCACTTAGAGCACTAGGGATTCGTTAGTGAGACAGCACTATTTTCTTTCGTTTATCAAAAATTTTGTTTCGTAAATTCGATAATTCGTGAGTAGTGTTGGACATGGTGTCTGAACTTTGCACCTTACAAGCGCGAGGTCAGCTGAAACTGTTGCTGAAACTTCAAGAATGGTAACGCCACAGCTGGCCACGAGTATTTTGCTGTTTGGACTATCACGCAAGCAATCCTGACGTAGCTGGGACACACTGTGTATGCCTGATTAGCTGGGTGGGCAGAGCGTCTGACTGCCGTGCAGCAGGGTAAGGATTATGGCCCTCAAAGTTGCAGTATCGCCTTCAGCATCTCTTCTTTAGTCTTTTTCTTGTGTGATTTAAGTTTCTAGATTGAACTTCACGAAATGGACTCATGGTTTTTTGTGCTAGAACACGCGACCGCGTGGCTGAGTGGATGGCCTTGCGTACTGCTAATTCCATAGCAACTTCTTAACTTTGCAGTGACTTTATTTTCTTCGATGAAACGAGCAATGCTATGACGGGTATTTACGTGTTACCTGGTTTTCGGTGGGGAGGCCACTTTGGAACTTTCTTATTCTGGTATACCACTCTCTTGTATAAATGATGGCATATTCTTTTAGTCACAACGATCAGAACACTTATTCCTCTTCCCGCCACTCTTTCTTCGACATTGTGGAGAGGGCAGAGTGCTGAATCAATCTCTCCTTCCCCCGGCAAAATTATTTTCAATAGTATCTGTATAAGCGGAAATAACGTCTTTATTTTCTTTGCATTTATTCAATTTCTCATTTACGCCCTTTTTGTAATAAAGATATCATACTAATGTCTATATGCATCCGTCAATTCAATGAAACTCCCCTCCCACATCAGAGCAGCTTGTAACCCTCCATTAACCATTATGATCAACAAATTAATTAATCAATAAATGCTTTGCTTAGTCGGTCTGCGAAAGGTCGTGTTAATCTCACATGTTCCTTTGTTGGGGCCTAGTTTCTTCCTGAAGACCCGTTGCGACCAGTGCACTTACGGAACCACTGATAATTAAATCAAATTCTTCCCTTTCGTATAACGGAAAAGTCATGGCTCACTGCGAGTCATAAACAAATTTCCGCTTGATGTGGTGAAAATTGGTTGCTTGTGTGTGTGTGTGTGTGTGTGTGTGTGTGTGTGTGTGTGTGTGTGTGTGTGAGAGAGAGAGAGAGAGAGAGAGAGAGAGAGAGAGAGAGGTAGATCAGCTCAAAATGGAAATATGTGCAGATTCATTACCATAACCGATGGCTCAATGTAGTTAAACTGAATTATGTCAGGATAATGGAGGCCTAAATACAGCACTCAGGAGGAGAGATTACCATCGTTCGATGATGCTTGATGTTAAGCAGCGACCAGATGAACTATATGCAGTGGGGTACTTTTAGACCGGGAATGGTGATGGAACAGTGTGTTTACGTTGTGTTGGAGGTTTGAAACATTCGCATGAAAAGATGATTCGTGGACAGCACACACTCTGTGGTTTCCAGGTGCATATTTCTGATAACGGGAAAGGGCACTGATTCTGTAGATATCTGTCGAACAAAAAAGAACCAGAGTGCTGTTTGTTGGAAGCCTATGGCACCTACAGTAAGAGTAATTTTCGACGTGATTAAGTCATCATGTGCATGTAAACTCCATGGCTTGCAGTTTAACATACATTTGTTTTTTCTGTTAACGATGGAAAGTAAAGCGCAATAAAGGTATTCTGTAGCGAAGTTCCGGCCATACCGAATTCAAAGCCCCGACCACGAACTTTATGGTGCGTTATAAATCTGTTAAGTAGAATACACTGACGGAAAAAATCGCAGCACCAAGGAGTTGTGCGACATAGACTAAAATTGATAGGCGTGTTTCTACGCTTGGAAGATGATGTCTATCCCGATTTCGCGCCAGTCGCATATAGCCTAGTTTACACGACGACATTGGGTTGCGCCATTGGTTGCGTGGAATGCGTTGCACGCAGATGGTTTCATATTTGACTGTAGACACGGAGAAACAAGTATACACTTCAGTTTCGTCGTTTTGTGGGTTCCTGAGCCGTGCTTGAAATGAAAGTTTTGGCAGCTGCAAATCGCACAAGTTGTGATGGAGTTAAAGCTTGTTGCGTGGAATCACTGCATAATAAAACATTAAGAAACGTGTTTCGATTCGTGACTGGATGAAAAAAAGACGTCAGCTCGGTTGCTCAGCATCCTTGCTGAAATAATTTATAACGGTAGATCCAAGAAGTTCTTTTAATTGTCTTAGAATGTCACCAGAACTGGTACCGTTTCTTCTAAATAGAGTTAATTATGCGATAAGAAATGAAGATATTGTAATGCATGAAGCACTGTCGCCAGAACTGAAATTACATATCACATTGCATGCATTACAGTCGAAAACACTCGGCATGCTATAAGATGCGGTTTTAGCTGGTGATGACGCTTTTTCGTTAACAGCAATAATTATTAACAGTAATAATTATTAACAGCAGTAATTATTCGAAACAGGCTGCATTAAGAAGAGAATGATTTGCAAATTACTCTCTTGAAGATAGATCTGTGAAGTGGCAATATTTCAAAATTCTAACATATGTGAATGGGGAGCACTGCAGCGACGTTTTGCATAGATGAATTTCTAATGAAGAATGCAGCTTCTTGAATTTTTATAGCCTTCGCTCGTGTCAACAATATTCCTTAACAAAGAGTTGGCCAGCTCGAACGATGGGACTTTAGTCTAGTAGACGAGAGCATTGACATAGCTAGAATTACACTTGTTTGTATTTTTCTTAATTTAGTTGTATATGTGCTCCTAACGCAATAATTTTTGCCCTGCAGCTCAGATATTGTCAAACCATATACACTCCTGGAAATTGAAATAAGAACACCGTGAATTCATTGTCCCAGGAAGGGGAAACTTTATTGACACATTCCTGGGGTCAAATACATCACATGATCACACTGACAGAACCACAGGCACATAGACACAGGCAACAGAGCATGCACAATGTCGGCACTAGTACAGTGTATATCCACCTTTCGCAGCAATGCAGGCTGCTATTCTCCCATGGAGACGATCGTAGAGATGCTGGATGTAGTTCTGTGGAACGGCTTGCCATGCCATTTCCACCTGGCGCCTCAGTTGCACCAGCGTTCGTGCTGGACGTGCAGACCGCGTGAGACGACGCTTCATCCAGTCCCAAACATGCTCAATGGGGGACATATCCGGAGATCTTACTGGCCAGGGTAGTTGACTTACACCTTCTAGAGCACGTTGGGTGGCACGGGATACATGCGGACGTGCATTGTCCTGTTGGAACAGCAAGTTCCCTTGCCGGTCTAGGAATGGTAGAAGGATGGGTTCGATGACGGTTTGGATGTACCGTGCACTATTCAGTGTCCCCTCGACGATCACCAGTGGTGTACGGCCAGTGTAGGAGATCGCTCCCCACACCATGATGCCGGGTGTTGGCCCTGTGTGCCTCGGTCGTATGCAGTCCTGATTGTGGCGCTCACCTGCACGGCGCCAAACACGCATACGACCATCATTGGCACCAAGGCAGAAGCGACTCTCATCGCTGAAGACGACACGTCTCCATTCGTCCCTCCATTCACGCCTGTCGCGACACCACTGGAGGCGGGGTGCACGATGTTGGGGCGTGAGCGGAAGACGGCCTAACGGTGTGTGGGACCGTAGCCCAGCTTCATGGAGACGGTTGCGAATGGTCCTCGCCGATACCCCAGGAGCAACAGTGTCCCTAATTTGCTGGGAAGTGGCGGTGCGGTCCCCTACGGCACTGCGTAGGATCCTACGGTCTTGGCGTGCATCTGTGCGTCGCTGCGGTCCGGTCCCAGGTCGACGGGCACGTGCACCTTCCGCCGACCACTGGCGACAACATCGATGTACTGTGGAGACCTCACGCCCCACGTGTTGAGCAATTCGGCGGTACGTCCACCCGGCCTCCCGCATGCCCACTATACGCCCTCGCTCAAAGTCCGTCAACTGCACATACGGTTCACGTCCACGCTGTCGCGGCATGCTACAAGTGTTAAAGACTGCGATGGAGCTCCGTATGCCACGGCAAACTGGCTGACACTGACGGCGGCGGTGCACAAATGCTGCGCAGCTAGCGCCATTCGACGGCCAACACCGCGGTTCCTGGTGTGTCCGCTGTGCCGTGCGTGTGATCATTGCTTGTACAGCCCTCTCGCAGTGTCCGGAGCAAGTATGGTGGGTCTGACACACCGGTGTCAATATGTTCTTTTTTCCATTTCCAGGAGTGTATGTTATGATCACACATGACGGTCTCAGCGGTAGCAATATGTTGCTTATTTTTGTAATCAGCATCACTGAAGTTAGCTTTTGGCCTTAAGAAAGGTCTATGTACAATAGATGACATCATTTGCTTGTACCTCTTGTACAACTTCACAGCCCTTAGAAGGATCAGCTGCGGCTACCCGACTCACCAAGTGGAAAGAAAGATGCCAACACCTGTCAAACTGCCGGCCGGGGTGGCCGAGCGTGTCTAGGCGCTACAAATGGCTTGGTTCAAATGGCTCTGAGCACTACGCGACTCAACGTCTGAGGTCATCACTCGCCTAGAACTTCGAACTACTTAAACGCAACTAACCTAAGGACATCACACACATCCATGCCCGAGGCAGGATTCGAACCTGCGCCCGTAGCGGTCGCGCGGTTCCAGACTGTAGCGCCTAGAACCGCACGGCCACTTCGGCCGGCCTAGGCGCTACAGTCTGGAACCGCGCGACCGCTACGGGCGCAGGTTCGAATTCTGCCTCGGGCATGGATGTGTGTGATGTCCTTAGGTTAGTTGGGTTTAAGTACGAGGGCAGTTCAATAAGTAATGCAACACATTTTTTTTCTCGGCCAATTTTGGTTGAAAAAACCGGAAATTTCTTGTGGAATATTTTCAAACATTCCCGCTTCGTCTCGTATAGTTTCATTGACTTCCGACAGGTGGCAGCGTTGTACGGAGCTGTTAAAATGGCGTCTGTAACGGATGTGCGTTGCAAACAACGGGCAGTGATCGAGTTTCTTTTGGCGGAAAACCAGGGCATCTCAGATATTCATAGGCGCTTGCAGAATGTCTACGGTGATCTGGCAGTTGAAAAAAGCACGGTGAGTCGTTGGGCAAAGCGTGTATCATCATCGCCGCAAGGTCAAGCAAGACTGTCTGATCTCCCGCGTGCGGGCCGGCCGTGCACAGCTGTGACTCCTGCAATGGTGGAGCGTGCGAACACACTCGCTCGAGATGATCGACGGATCACCATCAAACAACTCAGTGCTCAACTTGACATCTCTGTTGGTAGTGCTGTCACAATTGTTCACCAGTTGGGATATTCAAAGGTTTGTTCCCGCTGGGTCCCTCGTTGTCTGAACACCATAAAGAGCAAAGGAGAACCATCTGTGCGGAACTGCTTGCTCGTCATGTGGCTGAGGGTGACAGGCGATGAAACATGGGTTCATCACTTCGAACCTGAAACAAAACGGCAATCAATGGAGTGGCGCCACACTCACTCCCCTACCAAGAAAAAGTTTAAAGCCATACCCTCAGCCAGTAAAGTCATGGTTACAGTCTTCTGGGACGCTGAAGGGTTTATTCTGTTCGATGTCCTTCCCCATGGTCAAACGATCAACTCTGAAGTGTATTGTGCTACTCTTCAGATATTGAAGAAACGACTTCAGCGCGTTCGTAGGCACAAAAATCAGAACGAACTTCTCCTTCTTCATGACAACGCAAGACCTCACGCAAGTCTTCGCACCCGAGAGGGGCTCACAAAATTTCAGTGGACTGTTCTTCCTCATGCACCCTACAGCCCCGATCTCGCACCGTCGGATTTCCATATGTTTGGCTCAATGAAGGACGCAATCCGTGGGACGCACTACACGGATGGTGAAGAAGTTATTGATGCAGTACGACGTTGGCTCCGACATCGACCAGTGGAATGGTACCGTGCAGGCATACAGGCCCTCATTTCAAGATGGCGTAAGGCCGTAGCATTGAATGGAGATTACGTTGAAAAATAGTGTTGTGTAGCTAAAAGATTGGGGAATAACCTGGTGTATTTCAATGCTGAATAAAACAACCCCTGTTTCAGAAAAAAAATGTGTTGCATTACTTATTGAACTGCCCTCGTAGTTCTAAGTGCTAGGGGACTGATGACCTCAGAATTTAAGTCCCATAGTGCTCAGAGCCATTTGAACCATTTGAACCTGTCAAACTGGATGACACCACAAGAATCCCTGCCTCCTGGACACATGGAGAAGTGGGTCATCTGGAAGTTCTTGAACAGACTACTGACCGAAGTCGCAAGATCGAGGGACAATCTCCTTAAATGGAACTTCCAACTGCCAAATGCCAACACAACACTGTGCGAATGCGTTGATTTGCAGACAACCCGGCATCTCTTCAAATGTAACTTATGCCCAACCAGCTGTAGTATGAAGGACTTAACGTCAGCAGCACTCAATGCTATCAAAGTTGCCCAATTCTGGGTGAGTACTTCTTTGTATGTATTGTATATGTGTTCATTTTAGTGTACCTCTGACACGAATAAAGAAAGAAGAAGCATCACTGAAGTCCCACAAACACCTATGCAAAGCATAGATATCTAAAAAGCGAACATTATCCTCCGCTCTCCAGTTCATATTACAAATTATCTACACACTAAGAACACACATAACCTCAAAACTCATGCAAGTAATGTCGCCAAAGTTGGAACACGCCGAAAGTGTTTAGTTTCACCAATGAGTTGCGCAAACGCATGGCTCGGATGCGCAGTTGCATGCAGCCTAGTGACGTCGTATAAACTAGGCTTAAGAGTGGCGCTAGTAGCGGCACTGTGAGGATGCTTCAAATACGCGCTGTAACGGTCCTGAGAATTAGCTACGTCTGAGGTTGGACGTGGCGAGTTGATTAGTCAAGAACGCCTTTAAGGTCGCAAAGACGCCATTATCAGCACTTCACTGAGTTTGAACGAGGTCGTGTAATAGGGCTACGAGAAGCTGATGTTTCTACTATGATATTACAGAAAGACTTGATGGGAACATTGCCACTGAACATGACTGCTGCCAACGGTGGTCACGAGAATGTAGGGTCGAAAGAATAACGGTCACCGGACGGCCACGTGGCTCTACCGAGACCTGTCTGGCGTATGACTCTGGCGCATCGTTGCATTTGCAGCCGCAATTTGAGCAGCAGTTGGCACCACAGTGACACAACGAACTGTTACAGATCGGTTACTTTAAGGACAGCTCCGAGCCAGACGTGCATTCCACTGACTCCGAACCACTGCCATTTGTGACGTCAGTGGTGTTCAGCGAGAGCTCATTTGGAGGCAGGGGCGAGGCCTGCTGTGTTTTATGATGAAAACTGGTTCTGTGTCGGTGCCTTCGATAGGCCTGTGTTGGTTAGAAGGAGGCCAGTTGAGGGCCTGCGTCCGCAGCTCGTGGTCGTGCGGCAGCGTTCTCACTTCCCACGCCCGGGTTCCCGGGTTCGATTCCCGGCGGGGTCAGGGATTTTCTCTGCCTCGTGATGTCTGGGTGTTGTGTGCTGTCCTTAGGTTTAAGTAGTTCTAAGTTCTAGGGGAATGATGACCATAGATGTTAAGTCCATAGTGCTCAGAGCCATTTGATTTGAGGGCCTTCCACCAACCTGTCTGTGTGCTACACACGCTGGACCTACACCTGGAGTTATCATCTGAGGTGCGATTTAATACGACAGGATGAGCACTCTCGTCGTCCCACGCAACCTCACTGGAAATTTCTACGCAGTGTGGTGATTCGACCTGTTGTGCTGCCATTCATGAACAGCAATCCATGGGGTGTTTTCGAATAGGATAACGCTCGCCCACATACCGCTGTTGTAACTCAACATGTTCTACAGAGTGTCGACGTGTTACTTTGGCAACCAGATCTGTCTCCAATCGAGCACATATGAGACATCATCGGAGAACAACTCCAGCGTCATCCGCAAACAGCATTAACCGTCTCTGTGTTAACCGATCAAGTGCAACAGGAATGAAGTTCCATGCCACAAACTGACATACGTTACCTGTACAGCAAAGATCATACGCGTTTGCATGCTTGCATTCATCATTCTGGCGCTTACACCGGTTATTTTTATATCAGCATTTCACATTTGCAATAGCTTATCTCCCGCCTACATTAACCTGTGTCCTTGCAATGTTAATCCCTTACATATGATACCGAGACAAATACATTCCAGAAATTTCATTCCTCCATATTAATTATTTTTTCGTGTTGCGATTTTTTCCGTCAATTTATATTTTGTTTCCATATAGCAATTTAAAATCACCCAATTACAGTAGGTTCCACGCACTGTATTCGAGAATCCAATCTGGCAATGCTTCTAATGTACACTGCTGGCCACCGTAAATGCAACACCCTGAAGGAAGCATCCGAATCGAGTGAAATTTACACCATGAGTTTGCAGCGATGAGATATGCAACTGATTAGAATTTCAGCGCAGACGCACATCACGCGCGCCTGTGGCGCCACCTCATAGCGCCATTTAAGGCTTGGCGATTTCGACGAGTGTACGTTCGGCACGTGTGTTTACCTTGTGGTTGTTTCACAAGACGGTCAGTTATGCCTCGTAGACAACAGCGAACATGTTTTGATCAAGTATCCGAGTTCGACAGAGGAAGGATAGTGGCTTACCGAGATTGTGGATTATCATACAGAGAAATCGCTAGTCGTGTTGGACGAAACCAAACAACTGTAATGCGGATATGTGACCGTTGGATGCAGAAGGGTACGACGGACCGACGTGGTCGATCGCATTTACCTCGGTGCACCACTGCACGTGCCGATAGGCAAATTGTGCGCATGGCAGTGACGGATCGCTCAGTGACATCCCGAACCATAGCACAGCACATTGCGTCTGTAACGCATCATCCAGTGTCTGCGCGTACCATTCGACGCCGGTTACAGCAGAGTGGTCTGTCCGCAAGACGTCCATTGCTTCGTCTACCATTGACGCAGAACCACAGACGTCTCCGTCGCCAATGGTGTGATGACAGACGGATGTGGACGGCAGAATGGAATGACGTTGTCTTTACTGACGAGGCACGCTTCTGTCTGCAGCACCACGATGGTCGGATTCGAGTGTGGAGACACCGTGGAGAGAGGATGCTGGACAGCTGCATTATGCACCGCCACACTGGTCTTGCACCGGGTATTATGGTATGGGGCGGTATTGGATATTACTCTCGCACGCCTCTAGTACACATTGCCGGTACTTTAAATAGCCGGCGCTACATTTCCGAGGTGCTGGAGCCAGTTGTCCTTCCTTACCTTCAGGGCTCGGCCAGAGCCATATTTCAACAGGATAATGCGCGACCACACGTGGCACGCATTGTCCAAAGGTTCTTCGTCAATAACCAGATTGAATTACTTCCCTGGCCGGCTCGCTCTCCGGATCTTTCGCCGATAGAAAACATGTGGTCCATGGTTGCTCAACGAGTGACCCAGATTACATCCCCAGCTGCCACACCAGATGATCTTTGGTAACGTGTGGAAGCTGCTTGGGCTGTTGTACTTCAGGAACACATCCAACGTCTCTTTGACTCAATGCTGAGACGTGTGGCAGCGGTGATCTCCAACAATGGCGGCTGCTCTGGCTACTGATTCTGGCAGGAACCACATGTCACAGACGTCTGTAAACGTAATCATTTGATACTTGGTCAACATGTTATCTACAAAATAAATTTTGTTGTGCTACCTCTTGTCTTTCTTGGTGTTGCATTTACGGTGGCCAGCAGTGCATATGCACTCGTATGCTGTCATTCCAGCAATAGTGTTTCGTATAACTTCTGCGTGTCCCTGTCCAGTATTGGATCAGGGACTTCTTAGCTGCAGATATTTTGCTGCTGCTCTAGTGAATGTGGTGTAGAACACATCCATGGAATGATCCAACAGTTCTGCTAGCATTGGATAGACTGCGCTATACTGGTGGACCGACATGCAGATTTGATCGTGTTCGTATAGAACAGCCTGAGCCTCGTTTTTTTTTTTTTTTTTTTTTTTGAAAAAAAAAAGCTCCATAGCAGTTTTATGTGTCAGTGATCATGTCTAGTGTGTGTTGCACGGTTTTGCTGTATAGATGCACTTTTTTTTACATATAATATAGCATTTCATTGTTCAGCAGTAAGGCTTGTTTTACTTGCGTTCAAAAATGGTTCAAATGGCTCTGAGCCCTATGGGACTTAACTTCTGAGGTCATCAGTCCCCTAGAACTTAGAACTACTTAAACCTAACTAACCTAAGGACATCACACACATCCAAGCCCGAGGCAGGATTCGAACCTGCGACCGTAGCGGTCGCGCGGTCCCAAACTGTAGCGCCCAGTACCTACTCGCGTTCATTTTAACACAAGGAAAGATCTGAAGATCAACTGTCACACCACCAATGTGACAACAATTTCTCATTTAGCTCAGCTGTCACTGGTTCGTATTTGTCAACACATACATTCAGTTGGAGAGCAGGGATAATGGACACCTTTCTTTCTCAGTATTATAGATATCATATTCTAGTAACAAGTCCTTAACCCTGTTCACTTTTTCCAAGTCCTCTGCGAAGATGCGCCACTCGACTGACATAACAGAGCGTATGCATTTCAGCACCATTTCCAATGGTCCACCAGCTGAGTTCTCTGTTAACAATTTTACAAAACTTACATCAAACTCATAGTGGGGCATTGTCAAGTCCAAAAGAAAATCACCAGAAGCGGTCCCGCAACATTGGGCACAATTCAGCATCTAAAATGGTATTTCTTTTGCAACAACTTGTTTGTACGTAGTTCGATATCCTAGGAAATCAAAGAGCACGTAGAAAATGGTTCTATTTTCGATTTCAGCTTTCAGACTAACACATACGCTGCTGCTGCTATCAGCGGTCAGACTAAGACTGATGTGGTTTTGTAGTTGCAAAAGTTTACACATCTAGCTTCTATGCAGGAGTGGACCAATAGGGAACGTTGCTGGGTAAACACCTCGTACTCCCTACTGGCTTATAAAACTGGCGTGTTGCAGTTTTCCTCATCCCTCCCCCTCCCACCATCTTGAATAGCTAGTATTTTAGGAAATGCAGAACTTTACATTTTGTCTTGTAAATTCAGCCTGTGTGCGTTCATTACTTATATAGTTGAGAGAAGCAGTCTTCGGTACACAAAGTCATCTAATTCGATTACTACAATCACAATAGAAGTTACGATTTCTGACAATGGGTGTCTAAATGCCAACAAAAATCCCCTCACTGCAGAGCAAACTGTCTAAGGACAGCGGAACACTACAGCTATTGTCTGAGAGCAATAGTGCATGACTGATAAATAATTCAGGTTGAGCATATTAATTATGAGTGTTGATATGGCGTCACACCAATGTGTATCACTTGTGAGACATCAGCGTTACATCAACGTGGCGCATGTTATGCCAAAGTCATGTCAGGGCACTCAGTTTACCAAGTATACAGCCAATACTACCAATATCGAGATTTCAAGCCACTCGACTAACTTGTTTTTTGTTTTGCAGACCATGCTATGACGTCATTTCATACTTTGAAAGTAACTTACCTCACCAATCACTACAGCGTCTAATCCCTTCTCTACAGAGCAAATTGCATAAAAACGGTGGAACCGTACAGCTATTGGCTGAGAGCAATAGTGCATGACTGACCAAAAAAGAAAAGTGAATGCGCTGACCTCTGCTGCCAGTTCATCGGCACCATGATTTTGAATACGTTTATTACTATGTTTGAAACTAAATGCAAAGCGATGTTGCTCGTTGTCAACTCATAAATCTTTCAATACAGTCGAAGCTAATTACCCTCGTCTGTGCACGATTGCTTAAAAAAGTTTTTAAGACAGGAAATTATTCTAGGCAGTTTGTGCTCGCTGTGTAGCGACATGCTGAAGTTGCAGCTGCGACTGTGATGACGTACACTGACTGCTGAATATTGCTCAGCACGTCGTGCACGACACCGTCTCGGCACCAATAATTTAAAGTTATTATTACATCACTAAAAGAGCATGACGCCCTGCATTAATCTATCAGTGAACACACCCTCTTTGTAAATTACAAGTGTGTGTACTCAACAAATTCATAATATGCCCTTCTTACATATGGACACCAACGACACAATCAGTTAGTTGCAATTGATAATACATAATACAGGTCTTTAACAGCACTTGAATGTTTTACATATATATTCATGTCCCACGAAGTCAATTGTAGCATTGCATCACCATACATATCTATGATACACACATCAGATCTACAGCCAAACATGTCTATGTCAATCGGGAAGTGCGATGCGTCGTACTCGTCCATCATCTTTCTATTCTTATATTCCATCATGCTTCATAGACAGTTTCACTCGTACCATGAATACTGCTCTTTAACACCGACATGTTGTACGTTTTCTACCTATATAACTACTTCAATGTCTTTGCCAGGTGCTAGGCCTACATTCACGTATTTAGAGCCACTGACAGTCACATTGTGTATGTTGGCGAATAACAGTACTCTTGTGGCACTTGGCTGCTCCGGTTGTATCCGAAAGGTCGGGTAAACATCCTGTGGACAGGGAATGCTGTTGCTGCTGCTGTGGCTCAAAATGGCTCTGAGCACTATGGGACTTAACTTCTGAGGTCATCAGCCCCTATAACTTAGAACTACTTAAACCTAACTAACCTAAGGACTTCACACACACCCATGCCCGAGGCAGGTTTCGAACCTGCGACCATAGCGGTCGCGCAGTTCCAGGCTGTAGCGCCTAGAAGCGCTCGGCCACCTTGGCCACCCTGCATATAGTAATACAAACAGTGCAGTGGGTATGCCCTATGTCAGCACTTAAAAGATGTAATAAGTAGTATTAGTTCTTGAACAACAGGAACAAATACACAAATAGTCATTCATAATGTATTTTATTTACTAATGTAAGAAGACATAATTTTGTATGCTACTTCAGGTGGTATAGGCTCATGTTTCTACCGAGTCCTTCCAACCTGCAATAGCAACAACATAAACCGTAATTTATGTTACATTTTATTTTAGCAGTAAAAGAAAATTTGCAAATCGTCCGATTCCTATCGTTCTATTATTTTTTCTAAATTACTAACATTTATTATTTTAACAGTCCGGTTACTACACTAATTTAATTTTCTCTTTTTTATTGTTCAAAACAAATTTTACTCTAGTAATGTGGAACCCTGTACTATTACAGGTATAATTGTGTAATGTACGACCTGCTTTGTGAAATATCAATTAGCAGGTCTTGAAATATGCGGTAGAAGAAATGAGATGAAATGTCATCGTTTAAGTGTTGGGTCGCTACCTAAAAGTTCTATAGGGTTCGTCTGGGCTGTACAGGCAGCAACAGAATCAGCTCCACTCGTGTTGGCAGCGTGTTCCTGCTGCAGATTTCTTGTTTACGGGGACGGAGCCCTGCCTTTGGGTTGGGTTGTTTTTCGGGAAGGAGACCAGACAGCGAGGTCATCGGTCTCATCGGATTAGAGAAGGATGGGGAAGGAAGTCGGCCGTGCCCTTTCAGAGGAACCATCCTGGCATTTGCCTGGAGTAAGTTAGGGAAATCACGGAAAACCTAAATCAGGATGGCCGGACGCGGGATTGAACCGTCGTCCTCCCGAATGCGAGTCCAGTGTCTAACCACTGCGCCACCTCGCTCGGTAGCCCTGCCTTTGTCACCGTCGAGTCCCGTGCCCTCGGCACCGGCAGGGGAGCCAACGGAGGTTGCCGCAGATCCAGCTGTCCTTGCTGCGCCGGCCGCGGTGGCCGTGCGGTTCTGGCGCTGCAGTCCGGAACCGCGGGACTGCTACGGTCGCAGGTTCGAATCCTGCCTCGGGCATGGGTGTGTGTGATGTCCTTAGGTTAGTTAGGTTTAAGTAGTTCTAAGTTCTAAGGGACTTATGACCTAAGATGTTGAGTCCCATAGTGCTCAGAGCCATTTGTCCTTGCTGCTTTTCTGCATGTCTTTGAGGACCCATCAGTCACCACTGTGTGATGGCCAGTGCTAGAAGATACTCCGTTCCTCGGCACAGGTGTGCATTCCATACCGGTTCCTCGGCCAGTGCCCGCGGTCATTTGCAAGGCGAATGTCGCGGTCCGGGCAGCAGCTTGCCATCGGCTACAGCTACATCTCCTGCTTCTTCTGTGACACCTCTACCCTTCCGTCGTCACCACCGAAGTCAGTACTTGGACAGTGTGGAGGTTTGAGGGGGGACGAATATGGTGTCGTTCACCAGAAACACCACACCAAGCGTGTCACTTCATAATTCTTAAGTTGGCAACAAACATTCATAGAGTTGCCGCTATAGGGCAAGTTGCGTCCGCCAACCGACGGTCGTGCTACGCACACACCCTCTTAAGCCAGCGAAGGCAGCGCTGCTATCGGACTGCATAAAGTCACAGTAATATACCATCACTCCCCCCTCAGTATTTTGATATATGTCTAAGAGTACTCAGATTCTCTCTCAGTGACTGGTGAATTACAGACTTGGCTACGCACCCGGATCTCCCCAGATGCTTTATTTGGATCTGACTGCATTTGTGTTGAGCAACTTATTGAGTTAAGTAAACTATTTATACTTGAATATTGTTGTGTCTCTCATTTTCTGCTTTCTGCCTTAGAAGCCATGAGTCACTACTGGATACAGCAGCTATCGTTTCACATTTACTTAAATAAATTTTCTTTACTACTGCTTTTCGACATTTCAACATCTTTTCATTTCTTTTACCTCGACCTTTGTTGACATTCGCATACTCTACGGGCGCAACATCAATAAAATTTTCAGGTTTGTTCGTGACAAATATTATTCACTGTTGCCAACCCTTCTGCACTAAAAGTTACGTTTTCAGTTCCTTCCGACAGAAAATAATCTTTTACAATATAAATGTTTTCAACTTTATTTATGTGATCTGACTGTACTTTTATAATATTATTCTCGACTAAATTAATCTGAGAATCGGACTGTTTTGTGCTATTATTCAGGGGCAAAATCTTTTCTTCGCCCCGTGATCTCAATATCGTTTTTTTAAAATATCATTTTTAACTCTTTCAGTTCGTCAATATTGTATCAATTATACCACCTAAATAATTTTTTATACCTGGATTCTGCCACCTAATTAATTTTACGGTTCACTCTTTGATGCTTCAGTTCTACTACCCAAAACATTGTGTTGATTACTACACTACTGGCCATAAAATTGCTACACCAAGAAGAAATGTAGATAATAAACGGGTACTCATTGGACAAATATACTAGAACTGACCTGTGATTACATTTTCACGCAATTTGGGTGCATAGATCCTGAGATGTCAGTACCCAGAACAACCACCTCTGGCCGTAATAACGACATTGAGTCAAACAGAGCTTGGATGGCGTGTACAGGTACAGCTGCCTATGCAGCTTCAACATGATACCACAGTTCACCAAGACTAGTGACTGGCGTATTGTGACGAGTTAGTTGCTCGGTCACCATTGATCAGACGTTTTCAGTTGGTGAGAGATCTGGGGAATGTGCTGGCAAGGGCAGCAGTCGGACATTTTCTGTATCCAGAAAGGCCCGTACAGGACCTGCAACATGTGGTCGTGCATTATCCTGCTGAAATGTAGGGTTTCGCAGGGATCGAATGAAAGGTAGAGCCACGGGTCGTAATACATCTGAAATGTAGCGTTCACTGTTCAAAGTGCCGTCAATGCGAACAAGAGGTGACCGAGACGTGTAACCAATGGCACCCCATACCATCACGCCGGGTGATACGCCAGTATGGCGATGACGAATACACAGTTCCAATGTGCGTTCACCGCGACGTCGCCAAACACGGATGCGACCATCATGATGCTGGAAACAGAACCTGGATTCATCCGAGAAAATGACGTTTTGCCATGCGTGCACCCAGGTTCGTCGTTGAGTACACCATCGCTGGCGCTCCTGTCTGTGATGCAGTGTCAAGGGTAACCGCAGCCATGGTCTCCGAGCTGATAGTCCATGCTGCTGCAAACTTCGTCGAACTGTTCGTGCAGATAGTTGTTGTCCTGCAAACGTCCGCATCTGTTGACTCAGGATCGAAACGTGGTTCCACGATCCGTTACAGCCATGCCTGTCATCTCGACTGCTAGTGATGCGAGGCCGTTGGGATCCAGAACGGCGTTCCGTTTTACGCTCCTGAACCCACCGAGTCCGTATTCTGCTAACAGTCATTGCATCTCGACCAACGCGAGCAGCAATGTCGCAATACGATAAACCGCAATCGTGATAGGCTACAATCCGACCTTTATCAAAGTTGGAAACGTGGTGGTACGCATTTCTTCTCCTTACACGAGGCAACGCCGATCAACTGCTGTTTGTGTATGAGAAGTCGGTTGGAAACTTTCCTCATGTCAGCACGTTATAGGTGCCGCCACCGGCGCCAACCTTGTGTGAATGCTCTGAAAATCTAATCATTTGCATATCACAGCATCTTCTTCCTGTTGGTTACATTTCGCGTGTGTAGCACGTCATTTTCGTGGTGTAGCAATTTTAATGGCCAGTAGTGTAACTTTTTCCTTCATGCATCTCTTTAGTTGCTGAAAGAAATTGTTCTTAGAACTCAAACGTTCTCTGTGGCCGAAACCTCTGAACGAGCTCCAAACATTGCTCACATCTACAGCTACTGCTGCCTTGTTGCGACTTTTATTAAGTTTCATATTATAGTCCTATTCTATTGATAACTTACTAAGACTTTCGTCAAGTTCTGCTTTATCGCCTAAAACTGGTTCTTGAATAACTACCTAGTCTGGCTTTTTGAATAGTGCTACACACACAAAAAGAAAATCTGTCACACGGTCTAATGACTGAGTCTGCAACCGAAAACAGAGAATGTAACTGTAAGGAACTTCAATTTTTGCGTCCGTACAAATGTTTCCAGTCATTAATTTGGTCTCATTTCTTGTCCTTCCATATAATCACACTCTTGGCAAATAATGTGGTTTTGACATCCATAATTTTCCGTGATTTCTAACATCTTCCTTCCAAATTTATGCTTTTTTGATGTGTATCTGAAACTGAGAAATAATTAGTATGTAATTCTTCATGTTTTTAGCATATCTCAATTCAGTCCTCACCGAACTGAAATATGCCAGTCTTGCTATGATCAAACTTCAATACTTCACTTAAAGTCAGTAGTTCTTCATCTTCATGTACATCTACGTCTACATACATACTCAGCAAGCCGTCCTACGATGCGTGGCGCAGGACATCCTCTACCACTACTAGTCATTTCCTTTCCAGTTTCACTTGAAAATAGAGCAAGGGAAAACGACTATATACGTGCCTCCATATAAGTCTCAGTTTCTCGTATCTTGTCTTCGTGGTCCTTATGCGAAATGTATGAAATGTATGTTGGCGACAGTAGAATCGTTCTGATGTCTGCTTCAGTTGCTGGTTCTCAAAATTTTCTGAATAGTGTCCCTCGAAAAGAACGTCGCCCTCACTTCAGGGAATCTCATTTCAGTTCCCGAATCATCTCTGTAGCACTCGTGTGTTTTTCGGATCTACCGATAACAAATCTCGCAGCCCGCCGCTGAATTGCTTCGATGTCTTCCTTTAATTCGATCAGGTAGGATCCCAAAAACTCGAGTAGTACTCAAAAACAGTGCGCACTAGCGTCCTGTATGCGGCATCCTGTACAGATGAACCACACTTTCCTAAAATTCTCCCAATAAACTGAAGTCATCGTTACATTTCATATCGCTATGCAGCGTTACGTGTAGATATATAAACGTCATTGTATCAAGCAGGACACTACTAATGCTATCTCCCAACATTACAGGGCTGTTATTGCTGCTCATCCGCATTATCTTACATTTTTATGCATTTAGAGCTAGGTGACATTCATCGCACCAACTAGAAATTTTGTATGTGAATGTAGGCTTTCCCGGTGTATACTGCTGATGGGATCTTCTCGGGCTTCCATCCGAGTAGCTGCGTCGAAAATCCGCGAAGTTTCGATGAGTGTGATTCTCATCATCTTCTGGCGAAGATGATAGCCAGAAGATGATGAGAATCTTCTGGCGAAGATGATAGCCAGAAGATGATGAGAATGACACTCATTGAAACGTCGCGGATTTTCGGCGCAGCTACCCGGATGGAAACCTGAGAAGATTTCATCAGTAGAAATTTTGTGTAAGTCATTTTGTATCTTCCTACAGTCACTCAACTTCGACACCTTCCCATACAACGCAGCATCATCAGCAAACAACCGCAGATTGCTGCCCACCCTGTCTGCGAGATCATTTACATGTATAAAAGATAATGGCTCTCCTATTACACTTCCCTGAAACACTTCTGACGATAAAATTACCCTTGTGTCTGATGAACAGTCGCCGTCGAGGCCAACATACTGGGTTCTGTTACTTAGCAAGTCTTCAAGCCACTCACATATGTGGGAACCTATTCCATATGCTCGTACCTTCGTTAACAATCTGCATTGGAGGACCATGCCAAATAATTTAAGAAATTTAGAAATATGATATCTGCCTGTTGTCCTTCATCCATAGATCGCAGTATATCATGTGGGGAAAAGGCAAGCTGAGTTTCGCACGGGTGATGCTTTCTAAAAGCGTGCTGATTCGTTGACATAAGATTGTCGATCTCAAGAAATTTATTATATTCGAACTGAGAATATGTTCAAGGATTCTGCAGCAGAACGAAGTTAGGGATATTGGTCAGTAATTTTGCGGGTGTTTACTTTTCCCTTCTCATATACAGGAGTCATCTACGCTTTTTTCCAGTCGCTTGGGATTACACTGGGCGAGAGATTCGCGATAAATGCAAGCTAAGTAAGAGGCCTATGCGGTAGAATACTTTTTGTAAAACCGAACTGGGATTCCACCCGGACCTGGCGACTTATTTTTTTCAACTCTTTCAGTAGTTTCTCTACGCGACGGTATATTTCTACGATCTTCCCGCGTGAACGTTTACTTAAACGAGCTTTCGTTTTGCACACTAGACTGATCAACAAGTAACTGAACTGAAGCCTTAGACCAGCTTAGCGATTTTACGCAGGACCAGAATTGTCTCGGGTTCTTGGCCAGACCTTTTACTTAGGTATGACGGTCGTAGTCGTTGCATGGATCTTTTCGCAGACACACAAATATCTACGAACCTTTGCCTATCATCATTTGCGTGTTCTCTTTTGAAACAAGAGTGATGCAGCCTTTGCTTTCTCAGCATTTTCCGTACTTCGTTGTTAAACCATGGTAGTTTTTTATCCCTCCTTAATCCACATACTAGGCAGGTAGTCCTCCAGACCACGATTTAAAATCAGTTTAAAGATTGCCCATAATTCCTCTACGTTCACTTTACTGGAATTAAATGACGTAAATTCATTGTCTAAGTGAGATGCTAACGACTGCTTATCTGCCCTTTCTAGCCTTTTTGACTGATTTGTTAACTTTCGTAACCATATTCGCTATGATGATATCATGATCACCAATCTCCGTCTTCATACTGACGCTGTCGATAAGTTCGGCCTCTTTGTAGCTACCAGATCTAAGATATTTCCACTGTGTATGGGCTGCCGAACTAGCTGCACAAGACAGTTTTCGGAAAACGTGTACAAAAGTACTTCGCAAGACTGTCTGTCTGTACCTTCCCGCAATGAATCAATAGATGTCCCAGTCTATACTCGGCTGAGTAATGCCGCCGTATTCTATGATATGGGCATCTCTACTGACAGTAGATATCCTTTGAATGACTATAGAAATATCACAGCAGAATCGGATGCCCGGTAAAAACATAAAGTAATTAACTTTGTCTCATCTAGACTTGTTAATCGCGACCAGATAACTTAGAACTTCATTGTCATACTCTACTTCGACCTCAGTACAGTATTTTTGTCAAGTGAAGTGCAGTGAACTCCCTTCCTCCTAAGGGGTGTAATCTGTCTTTCCGAAACACAGCCCTTGACTTGCTAACCATCTGGGAACTTTCTACTTCGGGTTTAACCACTTCTCGGTCCAAAGGATAATTTGAGGGCGTGAACTTCCCTGGGGTCAGTAAATTCGGGAACTTGGTTGTGAATACGCCAACAATTTACTGATAAACACTGTCTCACTTCTCTAACTGCGTATCGACTGACAAGTGTGCATCTGTGCATCAGAGTACCTCAAACTACCGCCTAGAAAAAAAAAGAGTGGAACTCAAAAGTACTCTGCTACCCGGGTAGGTGCTTCCTTTGTGCAATGCATGCATCCCTGACATATCAATGGGAATTATACAAATCCTCATCCGATGACGTTAACATTAAAGTTCGATGTGAGGGTGGTGCAATAAATAAATATGTTCAAATAAAACATGTCTGCGATTCAATATTTGCAATATCGGGACAGTTGTGCGGCATACTAATTACAAAATAACGTAGTCAAAACACCACAGTTAGACTTTTACTATTTATTAAAACATTGCAACAGAAAACATGTGCAGAATTGATGTCACAAAAACTGATCCAGCAGTGCCCATTATGATTTGAAGCATGTCATTGCTTACCTTTTGTAAATTGCAATGAAAGTTTTACAAATCTAGTCATTCTAGTAATAAATAGAGCTTCCTTCTGATTCGAATTTCCATACAGAGTCATATTCGTACCGATTATCTCCGCACGTATTCACTTCCAGTTGGGTAAACAATGCATTACATAAAAAAGTTACTTTTAAATTGAGCTGATTCAGATAGTACTAACATAATTTCGGTAATATTACTAGGCCTACAACTTTGCTTCCACCCTTTTTCTCGAAGTTCGGGGCTTTATTGTGAAAAACCTACAAAAAAATTATGATTCATAGTATTGCCCGTCGCTGGCCACTACCCATCTTCCGGATAGCATACGAATCCCGTGGCGGAAAAACTGGTCGTCTTTTGTGGGGATCCATGAATCGATTCAATTTTGCACTTGTTCATATGATCGGAAGTGCTGGTCAGCCAGACTGTATGCCACTGAACGAAAAAGGTGGTAGTCAGAAAGAGCAGCGTATGAAGAATACGCCGGGAGGGATAGGGCTTCTCATTTCAACGTTTCCATGTATATTTTGACGGGTTTTGCGACATGGGGTCGAGCACTGACCTGCTGCAAAATTACCTTTACGTGTCTATCGCTGCACTGTGGCCGCTTGTGTTTCAGTGCTGGGCTCGAACGCATCAATTGCTTTCGATAATGATGTCCTGTGACTGTCTTCGTCTTTTTCAGTAGCTACGAAAACGTTCTGTCTTCCACCACCATACCGGTCTACGACATCAAAATCACCGTTCTTAAGGCGTTGAAAAGATTCTCTGCACGTTCTTCCACTAATAGTTCCCTCACCATTGGTATTACCCAGCATTTTATGAGCCACAGCTGCAGATTTCTTCGTGTTAAAGCAGAAAATTAAAACTTCCCGCAAATGGCGAGAAATGGGTACGTAAGTTGACGTACGTAATCGAGAATAACTTTATGATACAATCACAAATGGACAAATATTTTTATGGGATTATGTTTACAGATGCCTAAGCTTATTGTATTACACCTACGACCAACCACCCGAAACCTCACTTACCGCTACTGCCGTCTATTGCAAAACGGAGGAAGCAAAGTTGTAGACCTAAATAACTGCAGCTTTTCTGCCTGAAGATTCGAGAAGTCAAAATGTTTGCGTCTCATTACAATCAAATTCTGGTCACGATCTTTAACATAAGATGCACTTTTAAATTACACCGTAAATCAATTAATCGTGCTGAAAGTAATAGCTTTGAGCAGAGAGCTTTACCACTGAGCAACAGCATGCTCCTACAATAACAAAAAATATTTCCAATTTTATTTTGTAACAGTTACACTCATTCATAATTAAAACATACAGGGTGGCACACGTAATGTGTCACGAATTTGCTTTTGAATTAACACTTTACTGTCAAGATAAACTGAGAGGAACATACAGTACCATGGAAAACACTGTATCGAGAATTGTTTTAACTCAGCACATGCTCAATATGGCCAGCCTTTTGATAACAAACTTCCTTCTTACGAAAACAGACGTTAGCATTAACCCTACTACTCATGTCCTCCGTGATTTTACAACAAGCTTGAAAAATAAGGCGTCTGAGCTCCATTAAATCATGTGGGCATACCGGGAAAATAATTTCCTTCAGGTGCCCCCAAGAAACAAGTCACATGGGTTGAGATCAGGACTATTGGGGGGCCAAAATTGTGCGGTATTGAAATGACCTGGAACTCTCAGCGAAATGGTCCGCATGTCGACACGCTCGTGTAAGAAATCCAGTACAGTGTTTAGTGTACGTGACTTTGTTCCATCTTGCAGGCGTGTTGAAGGGCAGCGCAGCAGCAAGAAGCTGTGGAACGCAGTTATTGCGGATCATGCTCAAATAACGTGCACTGTTCGTAGTTTCTTCAAAGAAATGAGGTCCAAGAAGTCTCTGACAGGAAACAGCGCCCCACGCTGTAATCCTCGGAGCATGATGATGTCGTTCATGAAGCACTTGCAGATTTTCATTTGCCCAAAATCGTACATTTGATTTGTTAGATACACCGTCCAAACGAAAATGTGCTTCGTCTGAGAACCAAACGTTGTAGAAAGTGTCTTCCCTATCCTCCGCAGCTTGTATTCTGCAGTGAGCTTCACAGCAGAGGTCATCTTGCATGGGTACACCTGGAGGTCATTTTTAAGAATTAGTTGAACGGAGCGTCTGGATATGCCTAGTTGCGTTGCTGCCTTTCTGCACGATTTCCAGGGGTTCTCTGTAGAACAACGCGTACCGCTTCAGTATTCCGGCAAAGAAACAGGCTTCGGCCCGTTCAAAAATGGTTCAAATGGCTCTGAACACTATGGGACTTAACTTCTGAGGTCATCAGTCCCCTAGAACTTAGAACTACTTAAACCTAACTAACCTAAGGACATCACACACATCCATGCCCGAGGCAGGATTCGAACCTGCGACCGTATCGGTCGCGCGGCTCCAGACTGTAGCGCCTAGAACCACTCGGCCACTCCGCCCCTTTCAAACTGATCATACAGCCTGTGAATGTTTCTCTTACAAGGGGCCCATTGTGTGTTAAACTGTTGTCGACTCCGCCTCTGAGTCGCAACAGGACTTTCTGTTTTGTGAAAAACTAACACAACTGCCGATCGCTGCTGCGTTGTTAGTCGTCGATTATCGGCCATGTTGTAAACACTAGTGACGGTACTGTGAATTACGCATCATTTCGTAACTAATTCGTTTCTCCCAGCTGTACAGGTACTTCTGTCGAGATCCTCAACGTGATATCTAAATTTGTAATCCCCCACCCGTCACTTATCTGTTTTTGGTGTGTGTTCACCCCAGGTAATTGACTAACAGATCAACAGAGAGTGCAAAACTGCCGCAATGTCGGATAACGCAAAGAAAGTAATAAGGCCCTGTGTCTCCTGATTGAACTGCAGTGGCAGTGTTGACGTTAATTGATTCAGAATTGATCCCTTTTAATTAAGAAGGGATGCACATTGATGTTATATTCAGCTATTGAACACCAGATGCAAATGTTGAACATAAAATTAATTAAGAAAGCGACTTAGGATTTCAGCTACTTGATTGAAAACAGATGCAGTCGATTAGCACAGATTTATTTTAACTCACGCCTTTCAATCATCACATTACATGACTCTCCTAACAGGCAGTGGTAATAAATTGCGTTTGCGTGGAGTAAAGCGCGAGAAATCAAAAGTAATTCCAATCGACTGACCCAGGCGTAATGCGAAGTACGAGAAGAATTCTACGATACACGGCCCATGAAACCCTTGGGGAAACTTTGCCGACGTGATCCAACAAACTAATCAGTGGCCAGAGCGGGCGTAATATCACCGAATACAGCGTGGCGGAGCGGCGTTGTTGTGCAGACATCGGCCGACCTCGTTTTGCTGCAAGGCTGCACTCGTCTATTCACTCCTAGCTATCTTGCTCAGTACATAGCTGAACCAAAACTTCCTATCTCCAAGCTCAATCGTTCCATTTGCTAAGTCCTAAACTGCAGAGATTCTCACTCTTTCTCAGGCAAGCTGAGTAAAGAATGCCACATCTGCATTATAGGCAAGCTGGGAATGGAAGACCTCTACGGAGACTTCTGCCAGTCCGCCCTTCGCCTCGGTTTCCCTTCCAGCAAAATCACTTACGCCAATTGCAGCACAGGTCGCGTTAATTATGCGTCGCTTCCCAGTGCCGACCAATGTCTGCTCTGGGAAGTGAACAAATTCCCACAAAATTTCCCTTCCTCTAAACTTGTGCTATTTAGCTGCTCCCTGGCCACCCATCAAGATTAGCGTCTGCACAAACACCAAGTTTTCCGGAATTCTGACTCCCAGGAGAGTACTTCAAATTCCTTGGTCCTACATTCCCATCGGAGGACAGCGTATTTCCTTCTGTCGCTCTTCACCTGATTTACTTCAGACTCTGCGGACCGTGAATTCAGGGTGAAGTTGCTATAGTCACGAACACGCATATTTTGATCTCTGTTGACCGCTCCACCGTAGCTTTGTGTGGCTTTCTCCCATGTTTCCCTGAAAACGGGACATTTATCAACAGGCGTACAAGTTCTCTGTCTGTTTCCCTGTACACCAGCATGGGGTCGGGGTCAACTACCCAGGCTGTCACTCATCTTAAGGCAGCTGGAGGCTACACTGCGTTACCACTTTCTCAGAGCTTGAGCTGCCCAAGCTGCCTATTGTCGCTTCCCTTCGCTGTTCCCCAGCCGGCCATGGTCAACTCTAAATACTTCCCTGGGGTAAACTAGCGTCCAGTAAATCGACTCATTTCCACAAAGTTTTCATGTCGTGTGAATTACTTTAAAACCATCACCCGACATTAATTATTCCAATACGTCCATCCTATACCCTCTACAAGATGCATTGTGCCTTGTCAGTCATTTTGTTCAGCCCTACTGTTCGCTCAACGTGAGTTAGGTGATCTTTAATGACTTCATCTAAGGGGCATGGTTCTTGCCATCTTACAAATTAAACACATTAGTTGCGAAACAAATGGTGACCCATTACGTGAACCACCTTGTATATGATATAATTTAGCATTAATATATCTTCTATAAAGCAAGTTATACTGCTCCTCGGTTAGCAGTTCAGTCTAACGCGCGGCTTTCCGGATTGTGTCCCCAGCACGAATCCGCCCGGCGGACTTGTGTCGAAGTCCGGTGAACCGGCCAGTCTGTGTATGGTTTTTACGCGGTTTTCCATCTGCCTAGGCGAATGCGGGCTGGTTCCCCTTATTCTGCCTCAGCTATACTATGTCAGCGATTGCTGTGCAAACAAGTTCTCCACGTACGCTTACACCACCATTACTCTGCCACGCAAACATATGGGTTACACTCAGCTGGTTTGAGACGTTCCTGGGGGGGTGGGGAGGGGGTCTACCGGGGCCGAACCGCACAATAACCCTGAAAGAGTGGTTCGGTGTGCGGCGGCGGAGTGGTGAAGTGGACTGTGGATGTTGTCGTGGGGTTGTGGACCACAGCGGCTGCAGCAGGGACGGAGCCTCGTTTCTGGGCCCCCAGTTAACATACAATACAATACAACACAATACAATATACTCCTCCTAGTATAGTTAGTTACATATGCGTCTGAAAGAACAGACACTGTTGACGATACACAGCTGTACGAAATACTTTCGAAGTTAATTCTCTTAGGTATCGATCTGCCACCCAATAGTGACAGATAAAAGTCTGTCTCATTCTCCGTGAGTGGGAATCCAAGTAATGTTGTGGGCATTAGGTGATGAATACAGTAGACTATAACAGAAGGATGCAGACAATGTTACATTCGCTAGTCTGGATCGGTCCGGGGAGCGTGCAAGGATGGGAGAAGTGGTTAAGGTGACCAATCGCGATGTGCAGGAAATCCAGGTTTGAGTCCGAGTCTGGCGCTTAGTTCCATATGTCATGATATCAAAGAATTCACAGTCAGCGTTCCAATTTCAAAAGCTGCTAGTATATCTTGGTATATGACTTGTCCTTATGTTAAATCCATACGTCATACTAATGTATTCAATGTATAATGCTTCCATTTTAGATATCTGAAAATGGCCTAAGGCCAGAATCGTACAAACGTAAATCAAATAAAGAAAATCTCAGCTGAACGCACCACAAAACCATTTAAAAATTTATCACAACTGTGGATATAGTCAAAATGAAGATTATGACCCAGTATCAATGAATTATGAATATGTTGTCCCAGTCGGCTATATTATAGTGTGTTCTCCGAGGATGCCGTTGTTTGTAAGAGGATACTAGCGAATTGCAGATACTCGACGATTGGTACCGTACAGAGAGTCGATGTAAATAAATATAACGCACCACACAAACATGGGAGAAGAATACTGTATGATTATACTATTGGATGAAACAACAACAGCTATTTAAAACTTTGGCGTAACCGTCTAGAACGGTATATATTGGAATGACTGAATAAAGCAGACGCATATACAACGGGACTCTGATTCATTTGGAAGAAACGTAGGAAAATTTAGTTCATCCAAGGAAAAAAAAAAACTGCTTACAACGCACTTGCTTGATACATTTTTGAATTTTGCTCGTCAGACTACAACCCATACCATGTTGGATTATCTGAAGCTCTTACGAAGAGTACCTTAAGCGTGATAGTTCAGTTGGTGCAATTCTTGGGGTAGAGGTTTCAAGAGAGGCGTTGTGCATCATGAAGAAGTTTTTCCATTGTAAATCCGGGAGATTATGCTAAGGGCAATACAAAACTTCCATTTACACACGTCTTGCAAAATGAGTATAACGAAGAACTGTCATTAATACATCATTTAACTACATTCATTATTTCTTTGCAAATGCAACCGGGATTATGGTTAAATGTAGGATGTACTTCCCACCACTTACCGTAAGGTGTTATCTTATTTTTGGTATAGACAGTAGGATCGTACCAGAAGCTGTTGTCTTCCTACCACGGATCCCATTTAAGTTCCTACAAAACACACGTAGCTCGCTTATCGTAATGGAATAATACAGTACTGTAATTATAAATCTCTGATTGTTTGGATAGTGTTAGCATTTTGGAATTTAAATGAGCTGAAGCCCATTGCCCTAACGGATGTCTTTCGCCTTGGTGCTGGTATGAAAAGTACACTCAAGAGTGAATAAACTTTTATAATACATAGGGGTTCTTCACTGCCATTGTTGCGAAAAGTCATAGCAGCATACCAATTTCGCAGTTGTGGAGTAACCTTACCACGATTGAAAATAATAATTTGTTAGTACACTGTAGGCCAGTTTTCAATTACAGAAGGAGTGCTGACGACAAAAACATATTATACTTCTAAATCAGGAAGGTGAGAGTTGAACATGGTGTTTATCATTATGACTGCAGTTTTAATGAAAAAGTTGTTAATGGCAAGAACATAGCTAAAGTTAGTGTCATACAATAATTCTCTAAAATGGGGATGACAAACATGGCGTAACCTGACCGGCCACGGTGTGCCAAACTTTGCCTCGGTCGGGTGTGCGGGCGAAGAGCGGGCCAAGGCTCGGTATGTCTCGGCTTTGCTCGTTCCTTGCCGGAAGCACTCGGTACAGCTCGGCATTTCATTTATTATTGCGGTGAGACATCTTCGGTCGGCACAACTCAATTGGAACGAATCGTGGTGTCATCGCTGTTTACTCTTCGCTATTTGTTCGTTGTATGAAGGACGTTCACACGCCCAGTGGCCGTTTACACAAAAAGAGGCAGTCTAGCGATCTATTCTCACATGCCTCTAAAAATGAGTGGAAGTGATGGAAGAGAGGAACGGAAATTTTCAATATACGCTGAAGAGCCAAAGAAACTGGTACACCTGCCTAATATGGTGTAGTAGTGCTCCCTCGACTAATGTCTGAAGTTGTGCTGGAGCGAACTGACGCCGTGAGTTCTGCAGGGCTGTCCATAAATCCGTAAGAGTACGAGGGGTGGAGACCTCCCCTGAACAGCACGTTACAAGGCATCCCAGATGTGTTCAACAGCCGGCCGGTGTGGCCGTGCGGTTCTAGGCGCTTCAGTCTGGAACCGCGTGACCGCTACGGTCGCAGGTTCGAATCCTGCCTTGGGCATGGATGTGTGTGATGTCCTTAGGTTAGTTAGGTTTGAGTAGTTCTCAGTTCTAGGGGACTGATGACCTCAGATGTTAAGTCAAATAGTGCTCAGAGCCATTTGAACCATTTTTATGTTCAATAATGTTCATATCTGGGGAGTTCGGTGGCCAGCGGAAGTGTATAAACTAAGTAAGAGTGTTCCTGGAGCCACTCTGTAACTATTCTGGACGTGTAGGGTGTCGCATTGTCTTGCTGGCTTTACCCAAGTCCGTAGGAATGCACAATGGGCATGAATGGATGCAGGTTATCAGACAAGATGCTTACGTACGTGTCACCTGTCAGAGTCGTATCTAGACGTATCAGGGGCCCCATATCTCTCCAACTGCACACGCCTCATACCATTACAGAGCCTCCACCAGCATGAACGGTCCCCTGTTGATATGCAGGGTCCATGAATTCATGAGGTTGTCTCCATACCCGTACACGTCCATCCGCTCGATACAATTTGAAACGAGACTCGTCCACACAGACAACGTGTTTCCAGTCACCAACAGTCCAATGTCGGTGTTGACGGGTACAGGCGAGGCGTAAAGCTTTGTGTCGTGCAGTCATGAAGGGCGCACGAGTGGGCCTTCGGCTCCGAAAGCCCATATCGATGATGTTTCGTTGAATGATTCGCACGCTGACATTTTGAAGTTTTACCTGATTCCTGATATTCACGGTACACCCGTAAATGGTCGCACGTGAAAATCTTCATTTCATCGCTACCTCGGAGATGCTGTGTCGCATCGCTCGTGCGCCGACTATAACACCACGTGCAAGCTCACTTAAATCTTGATGACTGCCATTGTAGCAGCAGGGACCGATCTAACAACTGCGCCAGACACCGTATTCTGTCTGTTTACATATTTCTGTATTTGAATACGCATGCCTCTACCAGTTTCTTTGGCGCTTCAGTGTATATTAAGCAGTCGCATAAGTGATGGGTACTACAGAATTGCTATGAAACGACGTTACAATACCATGCTGAAAGGATTTAAAGGTTTTGTTGACAATCAAAGAGAAACAAAATATAACAATCGGCAGACGAGATTCATTATTCTGTACATCAAGAAGCAGTTTGTGTTAAATATACAGGCATGCTGCACGTCAATTAAGCTGGTGGCAAAAACAGTAAACTTTCTGAAGAGGTACGCATTATTGCACTGCCAGTTGCCATTTTTTTCGTTGAAACTGAATGAAGAGTATAGAGACTTTATGCAGGGTGAACATTAATAAAACCGACAAACTGCAGGAACCGATTCCTGACTGGAAATGGAGGAAAAAAGGAGCTGTTAACATGTTTTCGGAAATGGACGATGTGTGTGCAACGACAACGAATCATCCTGGAACACAGAACGAAGTTGCATCTGCAGTGTTACGTGGCTTTATGCTTAATTATAGACTTACTATTTTATTAGTTGATTTATTTTCACCACGTAACGCCCGCGGTTTACGTCCTTCTTCGTTGCTGAGCGATGTATCACTTTTCGTTCTGACGCCGCATTCTTCCTTTCCTATATCTTCACTACTTTTTATCTTTATAAATGATGAACTATTGGTTTTGCCGTTTAACAACTTTTTAATAACTGTGGAAGTATTACAGGCATCGGGTCCCACTTAATGTGTCACCCGCCCCTACGTTTTTCATGAACCTTTCAAGACTCGATCGATCTGTTTACAAAGAGAAAGCAGACTATCTCTTCCTTTGACGTTGTCCGACAACGACCTAGGAAGCTCGACGCCCTCGCGGCCCAGGCCCCTCCATGGCTCGCGGTAGTTTGCAGCATTCGTTTTATTCCTTGCCCACTTGCCGCTACGTCGAACTTTCGTGGTGATTGTTGGGCAACGTTTTCCACGTTATCTGCAACAGAAATAGACTTTCTTCCCACAGTATTTCTGAAAACCCAAAAACAAACTTAAAGAACATAATAATAATACACTGCTGGCCACCGTAAATGCAACACCAAGAAAGACAAGAGGTAGCACAACAAGATTTATTTTGTAGATAACATGTTGACCAAGTATCAAATGATTACGTTTACAGACGTCTGTGACATGTGGTTCCTGCCAGAATCAGTAGCCAGAGCAGCCGCCATTGTTGGAGATCACCGCTGCCACACTTCTCGGCATTGAGTCAAAGAGACGTTGGATGTGTTCCTGGGGTACAGCAGCCCAAGCAGCTTCCACACGTTGCCAAATATCATCTGGTGTGGCAGCTGGGGATGCAATCTGGGTCACTCGTTGAGCAACCATGGACCACATGTTTTCTATCGGCGAAAGATCCGGAGAGCGAGCCGGCCAGGGAAGCAATTCAATCTGGTTATTGACGAAGAACCTTTGGACAATGCGTGCCACGTGTGGTCGCGCATTATCCTGTTGAAATATGGCTCTGGCCGAGCCCTGAAGGTAAGGAAGGACAACTGGCTCCAGCACCTCGGATATGTAGCGCCGGCTATTTAAAGTACCGGCAATGCGTACTATAGGCGTGCGAGAGTAATACCCAATACCGCCCCATACCATAATACCCGGTGCAAGACCAGTGTGGCGGTGCATAATGCAGCTGTCCAGCATCCTCTCTCCACGGTGTCTCCACACTCGAATCCTACCATCGTGGTGCTGCAGACAGAAGCGTGCCTCGTCAGTAAAGACAACGTCATTCCATTCTGCCGTCCACATCCGTCTGTCATCACACCATTGGCGACGGAGACGTCTGTGGTTCTGCGTCAATGGTAGACGAAGCAATGGACGTCTTGCGGACAGACCACTCTGCTGTAAACGGCGTCGAATGGTACGCGCAGACACTGGATGATGCGTTACAGACGCAATGTGCTGTGCTATGGTTCGGGATGTCACTGAGCGATCCGTCACTGCCATGCGCGCAATTTGCCTATCAGCATTCACCGAGGTGAATGCGATCGACCACGTCGGTCCGTCGTACCCTCCTGCATCTAACGGTCACATATCCGCATTACAGTTGTTTGGTTTCGACTAGCGATTTCTCTGTATGATAATCCACAATCTCGGTAAGCCACTATCCTTCCTCTGTCGAACTCGGATACATGATCAAAAGATGTTCGCTGTTGTCTACGAGGCACA